>NC_052667.1:27785345-28047845 GCF_016802725.1 Solenopsis invicta
ACAAATATATGAAAGAAGATTTAATTATTCCGATATCTCGCATATGTTGATACAATAACACATTAATCTTAATGAAGCAAACCTTGAACATTGAAGAAGGCGTAAAATCTAATGGAAAGACCCATGCATAACAAAGGTACACTTTGATTTCAACAGCGACTGTAAAAAGAAATACAAAATTATCCTCCCTTGCTCCGTGACTGCCTGTGACCCAGGAGACAATCGAGATGTTCGTCTAAATGTACAGTTTCCATTCACCTTGTCATATGTATTTTTTTTCAGATACTTTTGAAAAATTTTCCGCTAAGTTTTGTTCTAAGAAGAGGGCGTAGAAGGGAAGAAGAAAAACTAATATTAAAGTTTCGAAAACAGATATTAAACTCGACCTACATTTTTGTGAGAATTACAATGCACGTCACCTGATCCTCACGAAATTGACACTTTTGCTTTTAGGGAACAGGTATGTATCGCGCGCTAACGGCAAGATTTCGTACGCTCGAACGCGTACGTATTCACATCATTTTGTTGGTGTATTTGCCGAATTGTCTAAAAATTTAACTAGATACAAATGTGAAAAGAACTTTGTCCGATCATTAAAATAATTAAGACACTTAAATTGATTACCAGAATATCAAAATTTTTTGCTGCCTTGTTCATCATGCTTAAGTGTCTTGCGCGTAATTATTTTAAAAAATAGTCTAACAAAATAATCTTCGAATCTGTATCTAGAACAATTTTTAGATATTTCGACAATACCGTTGTCGTCGCCGTCGTCGAAAGTCTCTAGAATTTTACAAATCCCTTCTTTTTTATTCCTAAAAATGACGCCCTCTGGCCAAAGGTCTAAAGTTGATACTGGTATCCACGTGTCTGAAACTGAAGTATGCAACTCGAAATCTATATAATCACGAGTATTCGGGAATAATAAATCCGAATTAGAGCTCAGTGAGGAGTCTGTGGCAATTCAAGCAAGAAGAAGAAGAATATAAATCGATAAGGGTGCAATTCTCGTGCGTATGCCTGTGTACGTATATGTACGTGAATTCCAATAGATACGCGAAAGACGCAAACGTCGATCGTTTCTCGTTAATAGTCTCCCTCATACCCCGCAATCGATACAGCGTTACGACGAATCCAACGTACTTATTGACTTATATCCTTGGGAATGGATCAGCTGTCGTTTGACTTTATCGCACCCCTACGTGAATTCCTTTGAGGTACCACGAGGGGCGGTGGTTTCTTCGCACGCACGATTGTTCCTAGTCGCGAGAGAAAGAGCGAGAGGAAGAATGTCCTCCTACTCGTACGGTATGGCACGAGGTAGGAGCCGAGATACCCCCCATCGTTGTCGCCCTCCGGATGGACATACGCGACCGGTAAAGGTAACGTCGAACGCCATGCGCAAGTTTCGCCAAAAAGCAAGGAGCGACGTACATACGACGGCGACGGTGCATGCCGGTGGCGTCGGCCGCATGGGGGTAACTCAGCTGCTATCCGTCGTGAAACCAGCGAATCGGGGGTCGCAGACCCCCTTGCGGACAGCTGCCAGATCGTACACCTTCGACGTTTCGCTCCCTACCCAGTCGTTACCCTTCGCGCAATTTATTGCACAGAGCCAACAGCTTTTTAGCGATCGTTTCCTCGCGCCTCAATATCGACATCTCACGCGACATAGAATCCATAGAGATCTTTTCTTATTTTAATCGTGCGTGTTTGCGATAAAATTTGTCCGTCGAGCCACTTACTCTTTAGATCCCCTTGTGAATTATCTAATCATATTCTCGTTACATCTTTCTCTTAAAGAATTCTTTAAAATTGCAAAAGATGTACAAGAGTAAGCTCTATTTCATTTTGCACGCTTCTACTGCTAAATATAACATTACTAATAGGCAACTACATTAGAGCGAAATGCAGTTACATCTTCCGCAATGCTGTCAGCGCATTTTTATCAAACGACCCAGATGTGTTACCCATCAATGATCGATATTCATTCCAGACTATTGACCCTTACAACTCGTTTGTTGGGGAGGAATGTGCCCGGAGATGCGTTTCCTATTTCATATGGAAACATTTATACGTTCATACGAACGTGTGCGTGCGAATACATGCGGGATGATGATGGCAGGGTGGCGAAGTACCGGCCAATATCGACAAATACTGGTCGCGAGGCGAGGCGGGGTAGGACGAGGTGGCGACGGCGGCAAATGCTGCCCATCGACTTTGATTTTTCTGTGAGAAAGAGTGCAGATGTGACCGTATCCATTGTGAGGGTTGGCGCGTGCCAAGGGTGTCGACGGTGTACCGCACGAGACACGCGGTCTCTCTCTTCCTCCCTTTAGCGCCGCTGTCTTCTCCCTCCGTCTATGCGTGCGAGACAGGCGCTGCTAAGTGCACGACCACCGCGTTCCCGCGCGTACGCATACGCACACGTGAGGAAGTTGAATGCGTGTGGCATATGTGTGCCTCGCTCCCGCCGACAGGTATAGGCGATAGGGTTGGGCGTTTACGCATAAAATATTTATAAGTTTCTTAAAAAAAAAAAAAAAATTGATGATGTCACAAAACTGTGCAATTTGACTTAAAAAAACGTATTTTTTTAAACAAATGTATGAAATCTTTAAATTAAATTGCTAATTAATTAGAAAGGCAGTATATATTTACTAGAAATGTAATTACTGTTTAACAGAATTTTTTCTAAGATTTAATTACAAAAATTTCAATGTAAAAAAAAGTTAGTTGCTAGATCTCGAAATACAACAAAGTAATAACATTCACATTACATTCATTCCTACTTATAAAGTTTTTCTTATTCGGTTTAACTGTACTAAGTTTATACATTAAAATTTTTATTTCAATTAAATTTTTTTATTTTGTATAGTTGCCTCTTTAATTCTTTGTGACTAAATTTTATATTCAATTAAAATATATGCTATGGGTTTTATTTTTTTTTTAAGTAGTTGTACAATAGTTATATTTCGAAGAAATATTATATACATTCTTTTTCAAATTGGCACAATTTTAAGATTTTATACATCTTGCAAAATACATTTTAATTGAGTTTATGTAAATAATCTACATTACGTATGTGCATATACTATGTGAATTACCTTTTATGTATCATCTATGTAAACAATCAATGATCATAGATTCAGATTTCATTGGGAATCGTAAAAATTATATTTCATTCTTTACTTTTTAATATTACATTATTAAATATATTTTTAATATTTTATAAATATTAAAATTACAAATATATTAATAATTTTATAACTCAATTACTTTTTCTGCATTGTATTATCCAATTTGTAATAGTTTACACTGCTTGTAAACATAATGTAAGCAATCCATACAGACGTAATATTGAAAGTTACGGTACAATCCTGATAGGCGGTCTACCGTACGCACCGGTCGCCGTGCGTTACGTCGCGTACCGGCATATGTAACGCGCGGCGTCGTTTCCGATCGATGTACGGTCCGCCGGCGGGAAGCCACTTACGTAATACCTGTCACGAGGTTCTCAAACGAAAGATTTCATGATATTCTGGGCCCGGAAGCGGAATCCGCGGAATGCGCGAAGTGTAAGATAAGAAATGGCAAGAAGAAAATAGATAATGGAAACTAATGACAAAGAGGATAAATAAATCTCAAGTTGGAAAATAATCAAGATGTTTTGCCGAAAACTAATGTAAAAAAAAAAATGAATAATTGCAGCTGAGAAAAATTGAAATTATGTTAAAGTTTTGTACTTTTATATTTTAAATTAACGTTACATCAAATTTAATTATTCTAATGCTCTCCGCGTTGCGAGGGGGCTCTTCCTACGCAGGCACGTTTCATGCAAAAATCGAATTCGTCGTTCTGTACGACAGATTATCTTCAACGCGAGTTAACGATTCGCTCGATGTGCGGAAATTTAGCCGATTTCATTCGCAAAACGATCGAAGAACCACTGGTGACGATGACCCGGTAACCGTAAGTTTACAGACGTACGGGGACGTCTCCACAGCTTCCTAAACGGGATCATCATCTGTTCCTCCGTGTATGTCTCACCCTTATAAAGACGGCACCCCGGCCGATTACACTATTCTTCCGACGTGCACAGCCGTCGCTGATCGCAGATGTAACGCATAAGTAAGCGAATTCGCGATGTACCGTACGTACGTCGAAGCGAGAGAGAACGACGACCGGGGAAGACATTCGAGGAGGAGGAAGTCTCAACCCCTATCCAGGGGATGCTGACGAGAGACAGCGGCGCGATGAACGGCGGAACTGATATGGAGACGAGAAGGAAAGAAGAGAAAGAGAGATATCATCAGTTACGAATCCTGTCTCGAGGACATTTTTTTCGGCAGATATAATCGATCGAAACTAATCGTTGCGTCACCACATCAATCTAAAAGGAAAAACATTTTTCTTTTCTCGCCTCTCGTTCCATCCAACCGTAACGTAATGAGCCCGTCTGCGGTATCGGGAAGAAACAAAAAATGTCAATGATCAGCGAACACGTTGAAGTAACGGGAAAAAAATATTGATAAATTAATGATTTATTCGCGCGAGATATTCAAAATTTGCGTCGAATATTTCAAGCGAATTAATCTCCCTCGAAACAATTTTTGTATAACGGCGAAGGGGAAATGATTCACATTCGAACGCCTGACGCTATCTACGTCTATTATAATATTGTCACCTTATTTTATTAGACTGCTGCTATAAGCGTAACACAGCGTAACATTTTACCCTTTCGACCCTTTCAAATCGCTGTCCGCCGAAAGTTAAAGAAGCGAGATTTTATTTGCGATTTCATTATCTAATGTCTCTATCTTATTAATATTTTATAAAGTAGAGGTTGCCACAATTCTTTCATTTTTTTAAAATAAATTAAACGATAAAACGTTTGAAAGTCTTCGTTCTTCGACTGGTTCGCCGGAATATCAAAAATCGCGCGAGCAATCCGGTTCTTAAATTCTGGTCTTCGATTGTCAGAAATGTTGCATCCGTTGCAATTCCGTCGCGCGCCCGACAGTGGCTTAACTAAGGACGACGGTGTTGCAAATGCGAGAAGAAACGGAGAGTCCTTTCGTCGTCGCGGAGTGTGGTAAAACGCGTCGCTCGTAACCCCCTGACTTCGAAAGAGCTCTGATTGCCTATTGTTCGCCGCTCGCATATCCGACGTACGCATACGTCTGCACGCGAATGCGACTATATGTCATCCGAGCGAACCACATCACACGCGCGCGATAGGTAAAATATTGTTACTCGGGACGAAATGATAGCAGGTACGCGACGGTTGTGAATTATAAGCATTACAATGTGTACGTACCGTCGGTACATGCGCACACAAAGGAGAGCTTGATTTTCTGCCCCGACTAAGGAGAAGTCTCATTTCATAATTTTACAGCGCGTACATTTATTGACGCCGCTTTAGTTCGAGATAAACCGTTGGCACGATTGGAAATGCAGAATGAGCCTTCTAAGTCGCACATTATGAATTTTAAATAATTAAAATTATGTTAGTTAATTAATGTAAAAGATGGCATTAGTCTCCATTTGGACTTAGGTGCGCAATGAGTTAACATTGAAAGCACCAAGCGGTCATTACTGACCGTTTCCAATTTCTTTTTAATATTTCTCTCTTCATTATTTTATTTTCATAATATTCAGCCACTTAATTCTTTTCGTGAGTAAAAAATATTGATACTTTTAATGTTAAGAAAAAGGAAAGAAAGAGCTGAAAACATAGTCATACATTAACTCGCGTATTCTGAGGGGAATTTTTTTAATCAATTCTAGTTTCTGACTTAATGAAAAATAAGCAGAGTGAGATAAACAGGAGTCTCATCCAGCCAAAACTTAACTTCTCTTTTGAATAAAACAACAGTTCAATGTCCGCTAAACCCGTTTCAGATCTATAACTCGAGATAGAATTCGAGAATGTATCTATAATCTGATACGTTGAAAGAAATACACGAAAGATTAGTTAGTAAGTAGCAGTATTCTGATTTTTTTCGTCTAATTTTTTATCAAGTATTATTTCGTATTAAAAGCACTGCTTTTTATCGACAATGATTTGGGAATTTTGCGGACCCTCGAGATCGAGCGCAATTTTAAATAAAAGTACCAAACGCGCCCGTCGCTCTCCGCATTCGCTGTGCATATCGATTTAGTGCAGACAAAACGGAAACTACGGGAACAGCCAGATGTTCATTACATCGATGATAAGTCGGTGAACTTTGGTGAATCATTACTATTCGGGTGATGGCTCGCGTACCCCGTTATTGATTAACTGCGAAACTCGGTCCTGTAACAGCTGCACCCGTATGTTCTGTCATGCTAGCGAGCGTCAAAGAATACCTTGGGGCTCTTATACCAAGGGGGAAAAACAAAGTTCATGGGGGCGTACGTGGGTACATGACAGAGTAGAGGGTACCTAAGTACCGCAAGAATGAACGTCCGCCAGCCGATCGATCGAGTACGAATTTACACAATAAATCGACGCGCGATAACGGTAACCGATATTCACGTGTGCATAAAATTCCAAGTTGCGTGCAGCTTGAAACAATATACTTGAGAAATGCTTTATCACGCGATTTTTCATCTACATTTTATTTTATTTTATTTTTTCAGTATCTAAAAACATCATGTATTCCCTTTTAAAAGAAATTTGTGTTAAGGAAGACTTCTGTACTATAAACTTATTCTAAAACTCAATTCTTTAATTACCAATTTAAAAAATTTTATTTAAATTTTTTTATTATGTTGATAAAAAGTTTATGAATAATAAAAAAAAAGAGAATATTGATTAAAATACAAATTTTAGGCTATACTAATTTGAATTATTTAAAAAAAAAATTGTATATTTAATATTAGTTTAATTAAATGCAATTAAAATATTTTTAAATATCAATCTCGATGAAATAATTCTTAGACTGATGAAAAGTCTCTCAGATTATGAATGACGATGTATCAATCAAAAGGGTACAAGACCGGATGTGTGAAGGTGGAACATCACGAAGAACGAGCGGGAAACCCGAGACATGAGAGGGAGTAAGAAAGGAAATCACAGGAGAAAAAGTCGTGTCATAGTTTTCTATTTCACCTTGTACCTGAGACGAAAAAGAAATAGTATTCGCACATCGAAAATCGCTCGATCGCTTTTCATCATTCACTCTAGCGAAACTTCTTCAACTGTCCAAGGGGGACCAACAAAGTTAGCGGCTTTAAAAAAAAAAAGTACATAGAAAGTAATAAATAGTAGTAAATAAAACGGAGATTATCCAAAGTAGACATTAAACTTAAAAAGAAAATCACAAAATTGATTGGCCTTAAAAAAAGGCGAGTGAAAGATGCGGCTGGAGCCTCTTCGGCTGAGGATCTCTCCGAGAGATCTTCGAACGAGTCTCTCGCCGATACGCGAAGCCTCATTTCGCGGTTGAGCATCGCCGTCGCGCTCACTCGCGTTCCCATGCCACGTTTTAAAGTTCACGTCCTCTCTACCACCACCATCGCAGGGGGATTTAAATCTCAACGGTCGCGACGGTAGTGGACGATAGTGGGGAGAAACGACACGGAGAGAGAGAAGGTCGTAGTCTTTTTTTGCTCAACGGGTAGGCGAGGGTGTGTGAAGAGAAACGCGGAGAGAAGTCGGTGGGGAGGCAAGTTCTGTGACGAAGCGGCGAGACGAACGCAGGGAAGGACGAAGGCTGAAGGAGTCAAAAAGGAATGCGAAGGGACGTGGAGGCGAACGGATATGGAAAGAGGGCATAACCGCTTGTTTGTAAACACAGAGGCGCGACGCGAAACGATCCACGCGGAATTCCGCATGTCCTTACGGCGCGGATACGTTTCCGCGACGGATACACCTGCTGATAATCCGATTGTCGCGAATTCGTCAACGACGCGCGAAAAAGCACCTCACAATCGCTTCTAATTGATAAAATCGTCGCGCGGTTTCCGGTCCAGATACGGGAGGCTGAGGCGATCGGGGACCGTAAGATCTGCGAAAAGGACTGAATTTCTCTCTCAGATCTCTCGCGGGAAAGATTCGGAATGCACGGTCGTCGTATAAAATCGAAGGAATCACGAATTCTCGTCGGTCCGTTTCCGGCTCTGTCTACAGCGTCTTCTTTTCCTTTTTATATTGTCCTCTTCGCGTCGTTAGGATGCGGTACCACGCCTTTTATCTTCGTTCTTTCAGGGCTTTCTTTCTTCGTGGCTGACATTTAAAACGTTTGCGTTTACACACTTTTTGAATGTCCATTTATTCAATATAATTAATATGATGTACGCAATCAGAAAGAAAATGAAATATATATATATATATATAATCCAAATTTTACGTTTACGCTCTGATTCTGATCATCATTCGAGTGATACAAGCTTAAAAATTAGAGCACTGCATTGTTTTTAAAAAAGGATTCAAACAACATTTAAAAAAGGCTAATGGGAGTCAAGTGTGGTTAATGAACTGAATTGACTCTCATTAGCCTCTTTTTGAATATTGTCCTTTTAATCTCGAGAGTCCGTTTAATTTATATAGTAGAATTCAAATAATACGAAATTTTTCCCGCGCTTCGGCTTGAATGTTTCTTGGCAGATACTATAAAAATGATTTTGTTTTTCGTTTGTGACTTGATACACTTCTCTTCGTCTCTTTCGACTCCCCCGCTGTGCTTTCTAATCAGCCTCTCTTTGTTTTGTCTCTCTCTTTCTCTGCCCCCCTATCCTTTCGTTTTCTCTCAAGTCCGTTCTCTTCGCCTCCTCTTCCTCTTCTATCCTCTACCAA
Organism: Solenopsis invicta; assembly: GCF_016802725.1. Taxonomy (NCBI): domain Eukaryota; kingdom Metazoa; phylum Arthropoda; class Insecta; order Hymenoptera; family Formicidae; genus Solenopsis; species Solenopsis invicta. The sequence continues at coordinate 27,794,128 of NC_052667.1, forward strand.
TGCTCCAACCGTCATCGACGCCGATGACGACGTTTCTACGGCGAGCTCTCTCGTCCTCCGTTCTTTACCCCCTGCATAATCCTACAACGGCATCTCTACCTCCTTCGCCTTCGCCTTCGCCTTGCCCTTGGACCAACGTCGGCATTTCAACCGGCATAGCAACCGGATCGTCTGTAAACCGCGAGGAAAATGCTCGAGCAAGCACGTTCTTCCTCAGCTCTTGTTTCTCGCCTTTTCACCTTTCTCGACTACACAGTGGTCGGAATTTAACGGTGTTGCTTTGTGAATTCCCTTTTTTTTTTGTGAGAAACACATGCAGAATTGTAAAAAAATTGATTAGGTAATTTACCGATTTTTGTCCAGCCATGGTTACCTGTAATTTATGTTAGGTCCGAATTCATAGACGTTTCTCAGCTCTCACATCTCAAATCTGTCTTGTCTCTAACGTAATAAGCAAGACAAAGACAGATGTGAGATCTGAGGAACGTTTATGAATTCTAACCCAAGTTCCTTCGAAAATTACCTAATCATATACAATAAAAGGAATGAAGAGTGTTGTGTAGAACAGTATAAATCATCATTGAACAATAGCTATTGTACCTCGAGCTGTTTACCTATGGCTTACGTGAACTTATCAGATGTTTTTAGCAACCCACACTGCTACTTTGCAATCATTGTTGTAATAAACGCATCTCTTAATCCTTTCGCACCCTTCGTTGCCTGAGGCAACAATCTTCACTCTTCAGATCCATCCAGAAGCCAAACTAATCGATACTTGAACAACAAATTATGAAAAAAACCAGGTACCACCTGTACACTATTAGAAACAATAATAGAAAAATTTTTCGCGCGCCGATAGATCGCAATGCTTCATCGCTTCAATTTTTGATTCGCTTTCATCGAGACTAACTTCCAGAATACAGTGTCGATCAAAAGCTCAAAGTCACACGCTAGGAAACATAGAAAATTAAATTTAATAAAGTTGAAAATGTTGCAAATAAACGTTTCGATAAAAATCTTATCGCAAACAATTTTGAGTTTTATAACGTAACTTCCTGAGTACCGTTGCTTTATCTGAGCACACAACGGATACGTACTGTAACTCCAGGGTCACGTCAATCAATACGTAGAAATCGAACGAAGGTACATCTGGAATGTTTGAGTTAACTCTTTGCGGAAGATATTAACTGTCAACCAAATCATTTAATAAACATTTTTGTAATAATAGACTATTTAAATTCAATGTTGCGAACATAATTAAATTATGAAATATATTAGAATTAATTAAAAATTAATATAAAAATACATAAAATAAAAATTAAACATTCTTAATAAGAAAAAATTCGCGTAAGATTATAAAATATCCTTCTATAATATCTGGCAATTATTATGACCAACCTTTAAAATTTTTCTATTTTAATTTGTCGATTACATTCTACAAGATCGCGAAAGCCTCATTTGTATGTTATGCAAATTTTGATACATTCTGTTTTTAGATATCGCATCATTCGGATGCGATATCAGCTCGAAACCACCAAGTTGCAATTATACACAGACTTATCTCTGACTTATCATAGAGTTTGTTCGCAGATCCGGTTTACAATTGTTACACGTGTCTGAATATGATGCTTTTGTGTATGTGTTTGGAGAAACGTTAACCCACAGGATTTCCCTTTCGCGCTTCCTTTTCTTTCAAAATTATCACTCCTTTTGCTAACAAAGTGGTCCAGAGAGAGAGAGAGAGGGGGAGAGAGAGAGGTGCGAACCGGATGGTCGGTCGTTCGGTTACACGCACTTCAAAAAGAGTCGCTCAGTCGAAGCCGCTTTGGATATAAGAAATCCAAAAGTTCTGCTAGGGTTCCACCCACGGCGCCATTGAAATGAAACGAAGCCGAAAAAACCGTTGCCAACGTCGCTCCTGCTCTCTTCGCCCGATAATTCGACTCTACTTTCAAAACTGATATGTTTCTGCCGTTGACACTGTTGTTATCTGCATTATCGCACACATACGTAAATACGATCGGCGATAATAATATTAAACTCCATTTTGGAGACTTCAACGTCATTAGGTTCAAGATTATTAAAATGAAGAAATATGGTTATTGAGAGCAGTGAAAATGATAAAGGCATCATAAAAGATATTATTATATACACGTATATAACTAAAGTCATTTCAAGATGAAAGAATACGAACTCAGCGCTGGAATTTAATAAAGACTTTCAAGATATAGAGCGAAGTAAAAAAAAGAAGAAGAAACGCGGAACGTACGAATTAGACAAGCGCGATCCCAGACTATTTTTCTTGTACCGCCTAAGGGAAGATCGAAAAACACAAACGTATACGTATCGCCAAGTTCGATACCACACACGGTAAAGCGACAACCGAAAGGGCCGTTGCTCCATCATCAACGGAATGGCGGTGTTGCGCCTCTCCGGAATTGCATTCCTCTCCCCTACGTGTCTGGTGGTTCGAGGAGGAGTAGTAGGAGGGTCAAGAGGCTTGATATGAAGAAGGAAGAGGAAGAAGAAGAAGAAGAAGAAGAAAGAAAAGAAGCATGCGAAGAAGATGAAGAGGAAGGAGAACGCGCGGCAAAAACAAGAAAGGTACAAAAAGACTCGAGGGACAGCGAAGGCGAACGGTTGCTAGGTAAGGTTGAAAAGCGAAGACGGTTAATTTACCGCTACTGCTGGCCATTTTGCGAATGGACGATGGAATGAACAATGATGCTTTTGTAGACCGTAAACAGATTTTGAAGGCTCTGTACTCTAGAGCCTTTAACGTTTCCAGAAGATGTCTCCTCTTTAAAAGCCGGTAGAGATAGGAAAACTTTTATAGCTCTGTACTGAGAAAAAAAAAGTCGTTAACTCGACTAAATTTTTCGACTCGATTAAATTTTTTTCAGTTCTAGTATTTACGTATTTGACTTGAATACATAAAATACTTGAACTTCAATTTAAGCAATTGTATATTTAACTTATACTTAACTACATATATGTTTAACTACATAAATACTTGAATTGAAGAAATTCATTCAAATTGAAAAATTTAGTCAAGATAAGAAACAAAAGCTGGACACGAGAAATCAATAATTTCGGATCTTGTCGCGGTCGTACTCTTCCGATTTACCAAAAATAAGATTGATGATCGAAGAACGCTTGTAAATCGATGCCCAAGCATAGCAGTGTTAAAGTGACTTGTCTATTACTTTGGTCTGCTAAAAGTCACTCTGCCAGCTTAGGTGGAAACGTTGTCGGAACAGACTGATCGCGTACGTGGCAGTAGTAGAAAACACAGAGGAAACACAAAAGGCATGGAAGGTGCGCGCGTGCACGGAAGAAGGAATCGCGGTTGAAGTAGCAAGTGGAGGAAGTGGAGGAGACTCGGTACGCGCCAGCATGTGCGTGGAACGAGTGATAGGGGTGTGTGCTTTGCGTCGGGCTTTCTCGCAGCTACAGGTGTAATCGTTTGGAAAACCTGCGGAAGTTCACGCTCCGATAGCCGCCCATGGAAGATCGAGTCGCCCCCGATTACTGTATGGCTGTCGACTATCGAATATCTCTCTCGACGAATATCGAGACGCCTTCCAAGGATTACAACGGCGTGGAAGGATAAAAAAAATGCTCGGACGCGGCAAGTGGGGTGTCAAAATATTTTCATGTCAAGCTTATATCCGACAATCTAGCGTTCGGTATTCCATCCACCGGAGAATTATGCAATTTTTTGGGGGAATGGATTCCAATCGGAATTTCTTCAATTATTTTCTAGATTTCTATTGTGTGAAATGGAATAATTCCGATCGGGATCTCCATTTTAAACAGTTTTACATCACGTGTCCCGAAGTCCGTGCTTGAACAAAGCTTCCTAAAGGCGTATTATAAATTACAGAAAAGCGTCACCGAGTGATGAACTGCAATTGTGTCGATTGTCGTAGAAAAATGAGTGAGTACAAAAGAAAATAAGCATAACAATTCAACTGATAATAGGAAAAGATTTGTATACGAATTTTACATTTTATTTCCAATCAATCAACGTCAGCATTTTCTTCTCGTATCCATCGACAGGCATACTTAGCATTTTATCCTTTGGTCCCATCTTCCTTCTGATCGTTTCTCGGAATTCTCTCATACTGTCCGCGAGTGATATCCTACTTTGCTCCTTATCTTCGACCATTTTCATACATCATAGCACGTCTTACGACGAAGAAATTTTCGGAGCGACACTCTAATGCGTAGCTTATAGATCGTGCGGGCGGATACGCAGGCCGGGCGTGGCGGTGGCGCGGACAGGTAATCCGAGCTGTAACGTACGTCTCGTAAGGTGATCGGATAACGGAGGCTCGATATCGCGAGCCGGCGCGAGGGAGAAGAGAAACCCGCTAGACGAGATAGAATTTAATGTTTAGCGATTATTTAACGACCACTTCCACATGCGGGCGGCGCCCAAAGCGAGCGAGGTGAGCCGGCGAGGCGCGACGGCGCCGCGTGGAGATGGACCGCTTCGTCTTGGCGCGTTTCCCGCGCAGCACGGAACGATCTGTGCGGGATTCGTCCCGAGAACTTGCCGCTGTTGCCGGGCAACCGAAAGCCCGCCACGTCGCCGGTCGAGTCGAGAGAGAGAGAGAGAAAGAGAAGAGGGAAGAGAAAAAGAGACGCTCTCTCTCTCTCTCTCTCTATCGGCATACCGGGACGAAAGAAAAGAGAATGAAGAAACGTGGGATAAAGCGAGAGCACTGTTATGTAATTTTTAACCGTCTTCGATGCGGCGGACCAGCGAGAAACGTCAGGCGAGAAATGCCGGCGTGCATTGTAATTTTCTGGAAAGCGTACTGATTTACTCGGTTTGACTTGCCCATTGCGGTTTTAACTTGTCCATTCGTGAAGCGATGAATGCAACTAATACATACATCCAAAGACCAATATCGATAAACAGTTTGCGCGGATAAATAGTATCCGTAATTTTGAGCTACTTGAGATATAAATTTTTATATTAATTTTGCGACATAATAATTTATGATTGAGTTTAGTAACGAGTATTCCTGGTAATTTGTGAAAGATATTTTGCGTAAAATATTGTCAATTCTTGGATTATAGTCATAAAAAATGGAGTGGTACGGGCTCAATATCTAACTAGAGTCATTTTTGAGGTTCTTGATAGTAAAAATTTTTCGTAGACAAAGAACGAGAGCAGTTTTTAATTCTCTTTTCGCTGAAGAGGTTGGAGGACTCTCGCTACGGAGAGTCGTTCTCAGAAATAAAAATCTCAAGTGGACGTAAGCAATTTTAGTGATTAATACTGTTGGCATACGGAAGGCATCGGTCATACGGGTTTAACGATGGATTATATCATCACCGGTTTTCTGTCATTAACCTCGGTTTACAAATGTTGCAACGATATTTTGCGTTTTACAGATCAATATCTATGAAAAAAAATTCTGCGTGATATATTTACGTTCCTTCGTTCCTTAATCCAATTAAAATCCTCTATAATTATATATTAATTATGTAAGTATTGTCATTGAATAACAAAAAAAAAATAATCTAATCAATTGAAAATAATTCAATCAAAATACCGAGTTGGCAAAACTTAATATTTTGATTAAATAATTTATAAAATATAAAACGTATAAGGGGATTATTCAAAAATTAATTTGATGTGATCAATCTGGCTGTTTCAATTTATCTTTTTCGCATTTCAATAAAGTAATCTCTCCAAGAGTAATATAAAGGCTTAAGTTCAGAGTCGTTTAATCTTCAACGATTAATTCGGACACAACTCTTTTTTCATATTTACTTATCTGAGAGAACCGGAATCGGCAACTTCAGAGTTCCGTTCTCTTCATTCAACGATTGCGTAAGAATATTCATCGGTCTTATTAAAAGAATGCATACGTGTATGGGCATGTGTGCGGGTTATTTTCTTCAACCTGCCGAACGGAAACCGAGCTGGTCGCAACGCGTATGAACATGAGTACCTGATTCACCGGAAGCGTGCGCAGGGGGTGGTTTTGCTCTCGTGTTCGCATTCTCGATTCACAAAGACGAAAAGACGTCCGACGCCGAAACGCACATGGCAGGTTCCATTATTTTGTGCCGGCGGAATCGGGAACTACGTCTACGATTCGCGCGATTGCGTATTCAATATATTCAGAGCATCCGCTGGCGCGCGAGTCTTTCTCTTTATTCTTTATTTACAAGTGCGGCTTTTTGATGAGACCGCGGGGCCGCACGTTCTCTTCCGCTCGAGTAAATCGGAAACGTTCGTTCGTTCGTTCTATTGATACGACAGAAATGCGCTTTGTTTTTTTTTTGTTCTTTTTTCATAATAATATATTTTTAAATGACTGCGCGTAACACGAAAAATATCATTCATGGAATCTTTAAGACTTAAAATTTAAAAATATAGGAGCCTTGAGACTCAACAGGACCATTCTGTAAAACTTAAAAGAGTCGAATCGTTGATTTCAGTCATCTGGTGTCTGTTTTTCTTTTCTTTTTTGACGGTAACTGTATTCTTTTTCATGATACACATTTTCCCTTTCATCAAGACGGATGTTAAACCTCAGAAACTGAACGTTAATTTCAATGACAAATGTTTTTGATAAATTTAAAAATCTGTCAGCGGGCATTTCTAAATTCAAAGAAATGTATAAATTGATATTTTGTTATTTTTCTATAATGGCGTCTGATACATTCAACTCTTATATTTCAATTTTTTATTTAAGAAAGAGAGAGACAATTAAAAAAAGGATTAACAGACTGTCATTAAAATTAAAAAAGAGCAGAAATTTCAAAATTATTTCTTATATTTGCACAATGTCGAAAGATTAAGCGATCGAGTATTTTGTTGAATACAAGATTATTTAAGTATCCGATAACTTCTATATCTTCGATGCATTCAGAGAGGCTGATCGTTTTGAAGAACTACCTACAGAAGCTGCTGTAATTCTTTCGTTTATGTATTCCCGATACGTTCTCATGCGACCACGGAGGAAATGAACAAGTAAACGACGCAATGTTATCGTGCGTGTGTTGTACACGCGGTTACCAAGAATTGTACGGCATGCAGGAGCGAATGTATCGCGGCCTGCCATCAAAATTGCCTCATCAGTAATGGCGAGAAGAACTCCACCGGACGCACTGACGTCGACACCCTTTTCCCCGACGGGGAGATCCTCCCCGTAGGGTCCCAAGAAACCTCGTGAGGCCATCAGCTGAGAACGCCCGAAGGCCCGTTCTCAATTGGCTCTCACACATCGAAGCAAGCCGGTGGTCTTTTGTAAATCACCCTACACCAAGGCGAAATTTCGGTTACTCTCGATTGGTGCCGTCGTTCCCACTCCAAAATGTTTTCGAAGGTAAAGGATTCGCCGGCGAATTTAAAATATCAGTTACCTGCACTACCATGAAACCGTCGTACCGCTGCCTTACTTTTTTTCGTACAATAAGCATAACTTTATAATGTCTGTAATAACACGCTATGATTCAAGAAAAAAACCAGTCGGATCATCAATTAGAATTTGGAAGTTTCGGAAAAGAGAGATTATGTTGAGTTATTTTTTACCACAAATCGTTCAACGGAAAGAGCATGGGTACATATTTTTTTTCTTTGTAGTAGTTTTGAACAAAAAAACACAACACAGTTATAGTCTCTTAAATCTTCTATTGAGTTATCCTTTCTTTCGAATTGGTCTTTGACAAATTCTAACTTGTGTTTTCATTGAAACCGACTCGAATGAAAACTACTTTAGGGCATTATAGTAATTAAGTTATAAGCACATTTCATTCTACGCATTTATACAATTGTGGAAATCTTTTGAATATGACACATGTTCATACTAATCATTGTTACCAATCATTATATCTAGAATATGGTATCGTTTGGTACCAAAATTTTTACTAATTGTAAGCTTGTAAAAAGTCACAGTCTTAAACCTATAACTTTACACCTATAACTTTATAATTCAAATTTCAAAATAAGATTGTATACATGATTTTACACATCATATGTCTTAATGTGTGTGTTTTGAGTCTTTAAATATTTTTACACCGCAGGTAAATTCTGGTTTAAATTTTAGCATGACTTACGAAAGTTTACAGCAGAAACATTCCTACAGGATGATTCCTACTTTCGTGACAGTATTTCAAGAAATTATTCAATAGGTGCCACACCAGGCATGAGAAACGGTCACTACAATTCTAAAGAAGTATTGACCACTTTAGGAAAAATCCTAATAAGCGTTATATAGCTTCATTTCTGTTGTTAACTATTTACAGATTGGGTGCTATTTTATGAATGAGATGTTATCCTCTATTATGAAAACTTACAATTAGTTATTATATTTCAGTACAATTGAAAAGATTCCACAATTTAACTAGTCCACTTCCACTTCATTAGTTTAAAGTTTTATACTTTTCGTTTCTTTTTTAAAAAGTATATAAGACGTCCCTATACGTCTCGAGATGTATGCCAAAATATTTTTCTTACTATATTCTTTGCATTCATTATTTTGAGTAGCATATCTATAGCTTGCCAGACGTTCTACAAATGCAAACGTGCCGCGTTTCTAAAGAAAATTTTATTAAATGCAATTATTGTATTATTATATTTCTTTATGATAGAGTTCGATAAGAAACGTTCAATAAGCGAATTTTGGCGGGATTTTCTTGGGATCGAAACCATGGGAACTAACCACTAGCCAGACGTGTCGGCATGTGGGCAGTGATCCTTCGTCCGCACTCTCACGACGAGTAAGAGAGAGTACATAGATATATTGTGATGGACGAGGATCCACGAAGGTTCTTTCAGCGAACCGGCTCGAGTTTCAGCATGATACCGAGCGCTACAAATCCCGATAGCCGAGTATATCATTAACTGCATTTAAAAAAATCACCTTAATCTACACCAGTATTTTGAATCAAGTTTTTTTCTCTATTCACATCATCTAAATCAGATTTTTAAAGCGTCCCATTTAAATACACGCTGCAATTAAATTATCACTATATGACGATTAATAAAAAGAAGTTTAAAGTGACTTCGTCCACAATTGAAAATTCCATAAAACCAACTGTTTAGAAGTGCCAACCAATTAAAACTCTTTTGATTTAATTAAGAGTTAAGCGTAAAAATATTTTAGGACTTCAAAGCGGAGCAAAAAGAATGTAAGCACAAATTTGAAGACTTTAATCACATAATTAAAATTCGTAATAAATTAAAGTATTTAGTTAATGTGACTACTGTACGAGTTTATTGTTAGATAATTGACGTATGTAGAAGTGCAAAAATCGCAACAGATGAACTATAAAAGAGTTATGGGACGTAACGACGTCGGACCACGAGAATCTGGCGCTGTAACAACCGGTAATTAACTGGTTGGCTACCGTGAAAGAGAACGCGGCCTTGGAGAACGGTGGGCGTATCCGTGTCTAATCAGACTCAAACCGTCGAGACAATTTTTTTCCAGATAAAAAAACATGGATCGGAACGGTAGATCTGTCATTGCGAAGCTAGCTTCCGCCACGCCGTTTTCCCGCCAAAACATAATCAGCTGACATTCCTAAGCACAGCTGACAGAGACAAGGTGAAGGGATGGCCAAACTCCATTTTTAAAAAACTCCTACGGATTTAAAAAGCCCAGGTAGGCTGGTAACGACGGCGGCAAGTTCCACCCTTGTTCTTCTGTTTCTTTTGCCGGGTTTCTCCCTCAGGGATCTACACATGCACGCCATGCCGTGTATACACACACAGCAAACGGCCGAGGGACCCCCAGAAAGATACAAGTACAAGGACTATAAAGACCCATTTCTACTGGCAAACTCACGAATCGTCTCACGGTTCATCTTCTCTCGAGTACGCCTCCTTGAGTGTGTGCGGCTGGTTTAAGAAGTCCGAAAAAAAGAACAGAAACATTCCTGGGACGACCGAAATTTCGGGAAATCTTTCGGTTAAAACCTCATTTCATTCTACATACAATATAAACGGCGAGACGAAAAGAACGCGCCCGGCTTCGAAGATCAGGGATGTTGAAAATCGGAATACTCAATTCCGGGCTTTTTCAAGTTTCGGATGGGATCCCGCGCTCGGTATTTCCGTATAATAAAAGCCTTCGTCACCATAAGTGTTGATCCCGTTGCGACGCCGGGCGGGGTTTCGGATTCTCCAGGTGACGGAAGTGTCATTTAGCAAATGCGCGGGAACGCGCGAGAACGGGCGAATCTTGGCCGCCTTTCAAGGTGAATCGAGTACGATCCTGGGACATCTCTCGACACATTCGTCGAATTCAAGGGGGACGCTTCAGAAGAAGTCCTTTCTGATTCTAACAACGAAACTATCGCGACCGCACGTGCCGATCGTGATAAGTGTCAAAAGTCTTAAGTCAAAATAGTTGTGAATAAAGGTATACCTGCACATTTTAAATATAACTTTTATATAAGTTCAGTCGTGAACCTTGCGCTATGGCGCTAAGAAAACACATGTACGCAAGAAAAACACACAGACGTATACGTAGAAGAAAGACGGTTATCCGATCCTGGGAGGATCCTCGAACTTCATCACTACATGTTATAGGCGGATGTCAACCTGCTTACTCAAGCGTAACAAGAAGCTTCGGCTAAGAAAGCTTATTTCTGGTAGTGTTTTCCAGAACCGAGAACATATCTTCTCATTTTTCTCTCACGCGAAAAATGTTGGAAATTTCTTTGAAGTTTCACCGCGACGAAATATCTTAACATTTGAAATGATATAATTATTATGTATTGGTTGCGTTGTTACATAACTATATAATTTAGTAGTTACTTAGTTATACAATCGGACTTGTTTTAATGATATAGTCACTTCGAATATTACACGCGAATTAGTCTAAAAAAGACTTCAGTTTCCAAGTAAAAGTGTCAATTAAGAGACAAGTATTTTAAAAAATGATAAAGGAACTGTCATAGTAAGACAAATGTGAGACACTCGTGACACAGAAACGTTCTAGAAAAGTTTTTCTTTACTAGAATGCTTTCAATTGGCTGTAACTCTTTGCCCGTAACCGCGATAGCAAATCAGCTGCTGGAGGCGTATTTTGAGCAAAAATGTAGGACATACAGAACCAATAACCGTGCAAAACCAACAATGACAGGTACCACACAGAGAGCGAGAAAGGACGGATGGTAAAAGGGAACACAGGCAGGTCCCACCCTGCTTCTCTCTCTCTCTTTCTCTCTTTGTAGCTCTCACTCTAAGATCCTTCGGATGGCGGGTCCAGGCAAAGGCTCAATACTCAGACGGGCGGCAGTACGAACGCTATCGACGCACAGGTACCACAGAAAGTAGTCACCTTCTTCCCACACCTACCTGAGAACCAAGACACGATGTTTCAAAACCACCTACGAGATCGGGCTCTAGATCGTGAAAAGGGCGACCTGCGCCGTCGCGAGAGGGAGACGGGTGATTAAAACGAGGCGAGATGGAGGAGGAGGAGGAGGAGGAGTGAGAATGCGATCTGTCGAGAGGGAGGCAGAAAAACGCGCGGCAACTTTTGCGATCCATCGTGTTTGTAATAATGCGCCGACGTACCGCCATTCAGCTTAACGTTCCGCCGGGAACGTGCTGCGAAAAAATGCTTCTTTCACGGATTCCCTTTCGGATATCTTTGGGAGTGCATTGTACTTGTTGTATCGATAAAGGCGCGATGCCAATATAGGTCTCTCGTGTAGAGAGGTACAATAAAATTGGGGTGCTTCGGGAATCCGAGACGCGTTATCGTGCGTTCGTGTGAGTATAAGCCGTCGTAAAAGCGGCGCCTGAATTCTCCCGCTTCTTTCTTGCATGTGAACGCCAAGAAATCAACGATTTCGATAAACTATTTACGAATTAACCAGTTTTCAAATTATGCAACATTTCTATTGCAGAAGTTTGACGATAACAAACAACTCAGGACTCTAAAATTATCATTTTTTTTATGTATAATTTATATAAACAACAAAATGTTACAATTTGAAAAATAAACAATTGAGATCTCTTAAATGTAATAAGATTTATATCTAGTTACTCGCTATTTTTTTTCTAATTTATTTCTCCAGTTTCTGATTACTAAAACCATCTCATTAACTCTTTAAATGCTCTACTCCAAAGAAAAATTAAAAGATATCTGAAAATGGATATTCAATATTTCTATTGCAAAAAACAAAATGTTTATTTGAATAACCTCTCCACTTTGTAGCTGCCACTGATGTCATTCGATGACATTTGAAAATAGCGGAAAGAACAAATCCATAAAACGAGTGAAATTTGACGAGTCTTGTCGAAGAGGGTGGACTCGCCGAGGAGGGCAGAGGAAAAGGAAAGAAGTGGGAAGGACGTATTGGCGATTCGATGGCGATTAACTGAGAAGAGTCGCTTGGCGCGCCGAAACTGGTTCCGTCTTGGCGGGAAACGCCGGCCAATGGTAAGGGCCGACTCTTCGCCGTTTGGAATGCTGTTCGGCAAAGATACCACGACGCGGTCTCTGAAAACCAAGAGACGTGAAAGAGGAGCATTTGCATTTGCCGCGAGATACTCGTCGTAAATTTCTTCCCGCGCCGAGAGAAATCGGGACTCAATTTCCGGAAATACGTCGGCGGGAATCACCGAGTCGCTTCATCGCTTGTCGACTTTTCACCCGCACCTTCCCGATTTATCGACGATATCTCGCCCGCGCAATCTTGACATGAGTAATAGAAAGATAACAAGAACAATGACTAGAACGTAATGAGACAGAGACGTTACATCCAACGGGTTCTCTGGGAGAGTTATAATTAAAGAGTTTGTGCGGGTTCCCGTCGCGGATTAAGTGGGAAAGCAATAAACTTCATCATCCGGTTTTTTTTCTTTTTAATTGATGATTCGTGAAAACGATGGCGATAAAAAAGAAAAAAACGTAAAAATTTTAGTGTTTTTTCGTGAAATGTAACTCTTGATACACTGTGATTTTTTTTAAAATAAATATTTTCATCGCACGTTCGACATCGTTGAAGTTGGTATCCCTGAGCAATACCAGTTTCTTCCCGCGCTTTAAAGAGGATAGTATCACAAAGAAACGGAAGATGTTTTCTGAAAATCTCAAACTCTCCTCCAGATCCTTACGTATAATATATGCAAAGGAAATTCTGACGCAATGTAAACTTCATGTAAGAAGTATCTTCTCGCAGTCAACTATTCAAATGATACAGCAATTGCTGAACAAATCTTTCTAGCAAAGTCGGATCCTACATCTTTTTAATATTCATTTTAAATGATTAAAGAAAAAAAAATAATGCAAAAAGAAATTGTAAACTTTAAAACAAACTTTAAAAAGCAGTCGTGTAAATTCCTTAATTTCATGTTATTTTCTCTCACTCTAAAGTTTTTATACTGTGACGAATAAGTTAACATAAGCCATTTAATTTAAAAAAGGTCGCAAACCGATTTTTCTCGATCTTCTCATGAACTGATTAATCTACCGTTTTATGTTTTTCTGCCTAGTTAACAGACATCTTCAACGCCGGTTGACTTCATCGCCGGCGTCGATCTTCTCCGATTTCTCTGATTAGCTTGCATACGCAAACATTGTTATCGGGCGTGCATCGCGAGTTTTCATGATAGAACTTCCTGGGAAGGGCGCAGTTCAAACATCTCTGTTATCATAATACCAAGATAAAGTTTAAAGTTCGCCTCCTTTTTAATGCGAGCGACACAAATGGCGCTCGTAGGATCAGCTGCTTTCTCGCAGTCCAGTCTGGAGTGAACACAATACATGGTACTGTTCGATAAAAAAGGCGATATCGGACTAAAATTCGCGATATCTAAATAATGAAATCATCCTAAGTATCCGTTAGTAAATATTTACACTCCATATTCGAAGAAAAAAAAAAGTTGATTTTGCTTATAATCTGTTTGTTTGAAAAGAAAAAAAAAACTGTTTTATTCTTAATAATTGTTAATAACTGAAAGTATTATTTAGGAATTAAAAGTTAAGATTATGAAATTCTATATAATATTTTTATGCAAGTACCTACATATTTTACAATTGGCAACCAAGTTCGGACAATAAAAAGATCGAAAGAAATTTTTCTGTACGATAGTTTCATTTACACGGTGTAATACTTAGATTTTAATTCTATGTTAATTAGCGACAATTTACGTTATACAGATATGTATCGTAACGTAATATGAAATTAAGTAGAAGATAAAACGATTCGTCAGATGAAGTTCAGTAGAGGAAAAGACGGACTGAACTTCGAATACTATGACTATTCGGATTCCGGCACCTGACTACTAAGATTTTGACCGTTAGATTATATCCATTCGAATACTGCGTCGTAGAACACGTTCTACGTTCTATTTTGAAGTTGAAGTTCCGTCGGTCGTATACTTCACTTCATACCAAGATAAATAGAGGCGGTAGAATGTAGTAGAGGAGGAACGCGGGACCAGTCGCGGGAGTAGACGAGGGGGGTAGATGGGTAGGGCCATCAAGAAAGGCCCTTAAAGAACCGAGGCACATACCAAGAGAAAATAAATTCTTCGCCTAGCAACAAAGAAAACCGGTGCTTTTCCCGGTTCTTTCTTAATTACGGTATCTCTTCACGTTTCTCACATTAGTATAGTCACGACTGAAGTTCGCAAGTAGAACCCTAACTTCGTTGCGTCTACTTCGTTGCGATACTTTTTTTTTAAATTTATTTGTAAATGAACGACAAATCGTGAAATCTAAATCGTCAAATTTATTTATTTTATCATTTTCGACGATTTACGACATAAAATATAATAATCAATCATACTCTTAAATGCATACTTTCGCGAATGCGCAACATGGGTGATCTTAAGCTACGCATAAGAGACAAAGGACATAGGTGTGGTGGTTTCAAAAAAAAATATCGAGTTTTTTGTATCCATCAGCGTGTCAGATATCTCATGTCATTTTACACCCTTTGTTCTTGTCAAGACTTTAACACGTGTAATTAAATCTGCAAGACCACCCAAAGAACGAAAACTATACTACTTGAAGGCATCGACATCATTAAATTGTTCTAAATTATTTAAAAAAATAATTCAGAAATAATAAGTAGTCGCCTCCCTCTCTTTATATAAAAAAAAAAACTAGTAAAATCTTTTCATCCTGTTTTTTGTAATCAAATTCAAATTCTCGAGAAGAGAATCGTTACTTTGTATTTCGTCTCACGTTTTAAGCGTTACGACTATCAACACGACTACTTTCATCTGCGTGATACGAACGGTTCCCCTTTATTTGGCAGAAAGACACACGAAGAGGATGTGTGCAATAAGCCCTAGATTGAGGGATAAAGCAGAATGTTTCCTCTTTTATAACAGCGTGAAACACCGACAGGAAGCTGACAGAAGCGCGGGAGGTGCGTAAAGGCTTAGCGACAGGGACGCTATCTTTTCCCGCCAGTTTCGGATTTAAAAGTAGACGCTAAGAAAGAAGAGAGAAGAAAGACGAGGGGGAAGAGATGCCGTAGGCGAAGGGCTCTGTGTGTCTGGATGGGTCCAAGCTTGGACTTAGGTCTGGATGGCATGCACCATACGAAAACGACGACGATACCGGCGACGAGACCGCGCGCGCGTCTAAAGAGAGAAAGGCTCTCAGTGAGACGCGATGAATGAACCGCGGAGCATGAATGGAGCCCTCGGTGGCGGTGTAACGAGCGGAAAAGCTATAGGGTCAATTCTCACGCAACTGGCCAACTATACAGAACGCGTTCCTACGAATTAATAAAACGTGCGACTATTCCTAATCGCCGATTCCTAATTCTGAAAAGCCGTTCACTTTGAAGCGCCGGTCAGATACTGCGGCACGTCTCGAAGGCGTCGACGGACGAACGGCGTGTATCGGGTAGAGGGTGAATTCTTAAAAGACAGCGCGGCAGCTGTGATAATAGCTTATGCAGGTTCACGGTAAATACTGTCATCGACGCACACTTGTCTCGAGTATCGATTCTCCTAATTATAATACTTTAGTCTTTCTCCCAACATCTTTATTTTACCGTTCAAGAGATAGCTAAGAGGTATTTCGACTTCACACAAGACAAAAGAGTTGCAATTTAAATTAGGATCATGGACCTTATGTTTAAAACTAATCAGTCTAAATTAAATTGACTTGATGAATAATGCGAATAACATTATACGACGTAGAGAAATTATTATGCGCGAGATATGACATGACGAATATCATATCGCAAATAAATAATGATATGGACTTACCCATCACTTCTCTGATCGTTGACGCAATGAAAGGCGCTGGAGGTACCTGAAACCAAAGACAGAAAGACGTTAGAGCGAGAGATCGTGTTTCGCAGCAGAGCGCTGCCGGAGTGGATTTTATGGGAAGATCGTCGTGGTCTCTCGGAAGAAAGATTACAATAAATATAAAAATCACGTCTCGCGCGCAGAAATATTGACGGAGATTTGCATGCTTAAAGGACTGGACCGGTAACCGTGATTATCGAAGGGAACATGTGTTCTCTTTCATAGAACCGCATGTGGAGCCCGTATGCGTTCTATTTCCCCATTGTCGCGAATCTCCTAACCGCATGCAAGATGCGAACTGAACGTGCGGATGCTGGTCGCGGTCGCCCGTTCGTTTATTTGCTCGAGGCTTTCGTTCTCGCGTTCCAATAACAATCGGTCCCGCCGCCAAGCATACAGACGCCACTGCGAACGTCGGACAGATAATGAGCAGAAATTACCGCGCTGCCTCGTATTATCGTCGTTGCTATCGTAGAACCGCTACCACCATCTGCAACTCGCCATTCATCCCGAATCGCAATCTCGGCGGAGTCTGCTCGAACAATCCCGGTGTGACAAGTGCACCCCAGGTATCTCAAAATCCCAGAATGTGGCATAGGTCGCACGTGCGTGCCATGTGGAACACACATAGATCGTAAAAAAAAATGCTACAGTTGGAAATTTGTCCTCGTTTTTCTTTTTAAATTTAACATATATTGCGCGTCTCTAACTGTACTGAGAAATGTTAAATATTAATTTCAAACAAAATATTCAAATAACAATCATATTAAATTAATACTCGAGTATTATAAAAATTCTACGCAAAATTTTGAACAATGAACCGATTGTAACATAAATATCAATTTTTTTTTTTTTTTTATTATACAAACATTGTACCAAAGAATAATTCCCGTCAATCCCGTCATTCCCATTGGACGATTGAAAATATTCGCGATTGGTGAGAACAATTCAGCATTTTCATACATTTCCGCGACTCACATTTTTAAATCAGCTAAAAATTCTGACTTATCGAAAATATTCTCCACGAGATATTTATACGCGGATTCGTTCTCATTGAATTGTCGTTGCTCCAGCACGCAAGACGTATAAAGTCATCCTTATCTCCCGCATAACGTAGGACCAGTCTGCAGTTAGGCCGGAAGAATACGAGACGTAGAGGGACCGGTCGTTTAATCGTTTCGTGTCGCACCAATGAGAAGACGAGGGGTACAATGTGTCGAGCGATGAAGCGTTAGCATGCTACATATGTATCTCGTATATCTTCCGTTTCATTTATCTCTCGTGGTACAGTTTCGCAAAGTATTTTGATAAATCGCCTAAATGCCCGTTTAATTATTCTTTTCGCACTGTGCGATAAGAATATAATTTATTTAAAACAAAGTGAGTGCTGTAATCTTTCTACATATTCTAATTAATTTTAGGGAGCAATTCTGTCATTAAAAAATGACCAAATGTTTCTAAAATAAACGCTACTCAATTATGAAAATTAGAATAAACTGTAAACAATATGTTGACTGGAAATAGACTTTACATTTACATGTTTGATAATCGTGTACGAATATATACATGATAAATTATGATAACTATATAGTTTATCCTACATTCTGTATTTGATATCTTTTTCACGTTGTATCATTTGTTGTGATTGTATCCATATATCCCGAGTAAGATTCTTAATATGCGCGACATCTCCCGCTAGGAATGCTTCCACATTTAGCCTAAATCCCGCCAAACGAGAAACGATACTTGGCAAAAGATGCAGGTTCATCGCTCAGAGTTTTCTGCCGTTTCTCCCAGGGATAAACCAGTCGCCTTACCGCCCGACGTCTTTTTTCAAAAGAGGTTAAACGAGGTGTATCTTTTACAAGCGCTCACAATCGAAATCAAATTCAACGTCGAACAATGCACAAATTGGATTGTAAAAAAAAAAGAGCAGAAGGCAATTTGACTAGGAATCGAATACAAAACGAACGCGAAATTAGACGAAACTTTAAGATAGGATCCCTACCAGATGACAGATAAGAGTAGAACTAGAGGAAAGACGCTCGCATACACCGTAACGCACTTCCGCAGGAAGTCGAAGGCATCGGCCGTGACACGCACCCTCGCGCTACTTACGTACTCGCGTCGAAAGGTAGGATGGATTCACAACGCGAATTTTCAGGCGAGCGTAGCGCTTGAAATGGAGAACCTTGGCCTGGTAAAGGTCAACGTATCACTGATCTCAACGTTCCTTCTCGGTTCGCTTCCCTCACACTGATGGTTTCTACCTCGCTGCTGCTCTTTCTACCTGAGCGGTGGCAGAAAATTTCCTTAGCATTGCTAAATATTTCGCCTGCCTGCATCTTATGCCTCGTGCGAGCTGTCATAAGAGATTAATCAACAGTTTCGAACAGATGGCGAGTATGTGTTATGTATGAAGACCTATCGCGGGTTAACTCCGATGATCAAACAGAGGAACTTTGCAGAGTAATTAGATTCAACTCTGCCCTACTTTTTTTGAATTTTAATTCGAGGGGCCGATTAAAGCGTTTATCTCTAGAGTAAATCCTCTAAGACCAATTTACATAAAAAAAAATAAAAAAAATAGTAATACAATAGTATTATACTCTTAGAGAGCAGCATTGGTTATTAAATTCTAATTATTAAAACTTTATAGCAATAACTGCGACTAAGTAAATCGCGATTCATCTCTCAATCATTCGAAGACATATTCAATCCGCGTTTTCCAAAATATTTTATATATTTATGTTAATAAATGTAATTTAATATTATTTAAAATATATAATATATAAATTTTATATAAATATCTAAATAGGTACAAACGGCATTAACATTTAATGGTAAAAGATACCGCGAATGCCGGCAACACAGAACATTGCGAAACGCAAAGTTTGTCGACAGTACGCTGCTGCTACAATAATAGCAGCACGATTTTGTTACATCAACGTAAAGTCGACTGCGCGAACGACCATCGGTCTCCCCCACTAATTAACGCGACACATTCCCCAGCGAGTAACAGGCAGCGGCTGTGGCTGCGGCTGCGTAACATGTGCAAGTACGCTTCAACGGTCGTGACTCCACTCCAGAGCAAAGCCACGAGAAGCAAAGCGTGCATGGCAAGCAGACCAAATCATAATACTAATACCGCGCGAGAGAAAGAGAGACAGACGTATCGGCAACACTTCTAATTTTAGATAAATGTCTCATGACATCCGTTTCCTATACGCGCGCAAACACCAGGAACACGTACCCGCCAGCCGTTTCCCGCCGACGTGGGGGCCTTATACGAGATTAAGGGTACGGATCCCGCGAGTGTAGTTAAAAATAAAGCGCAGCCTGTGCGCCCCGCCAAAGGAAAGAAATATATCCATTTCGGGACAAATCTCGTTAGCCCTCCACGAGATCCTGCGTGTAATTCAGCTCTGGAGCCGACGCACATGACGATCCTTCAGCGGAAGGCAGGGAGATGACTAGACACGCGGTACATTGATAATATCCTTCAACTGTTACCGTATTACCGTAACTGATTCTAAACCGTTCCCGTAAACGTTAGTCACAATTGGCTGAGCCTTTGCTTGGGGTTCCCCGTCTCTTTCTAGTTCTGTATCCAAGCAAACGAATCGGTTAAACCTCAGTTAGCACGTTAACTGCCACGACGGTTAGCCAATCCAACGTTGATAAGATATAACATTGACCATATTCTCGAGAGTCTCGGACCAAATGATTGAATTTAGGCTTTCAGTTATTTCCCGTTTAAGCTTTCATTCAAGTCTTAATTTAAACATTTGTAATAACTGTCTAATCAGTAGATAATACTGAATTCGTTGTAATGAAATGTTCAAGACATTTATTGAAAAGATATTTCAGATAAATAACCTCTTTCTAAAATATTTATATAATAAAAATTTATGTTAATTTGTTTAATTTGTTTAAATTTAATTTGTTTAAATAAAAATCATTATTTAATCCTCTATTACATCAGTAATTACTTGTGCGAATAAATTGTTTTTCTCTTTCTAAATATACATCTTTTAAACGATTCGATCAGAACCAAGTGTTACAGAACAGTCGGAACGTTACGTTTAACCTGCGACAAACGGCATACACTCGCCCGTAACGTACCCGCACGTGGCATCCACGAGCCGGTTGAGTGATAACCTATCGACTCTCTCAATGCGGAATCTCGCTATTGGTGAAACGGCGAGGAAGAGGGGAGACACCAAATACTCATCAGCTCCCGCTCGCTCACGACCGGTACAAGTACGCTGCATTACGTTAATCACAAAAGATAGATAGATACATTTGTTGGCGCGTGTATGCGTACGCGTATAATGCAGACGGAAATCGATATTACAATCAGCGTATCGAGCTGAGTCCCATCAAGTTCGTTGACTCCTGTTCATTGTCACTGGCGTACACTAGGCGTCGCTCTAGCGTCAAAAATCGCGGATTCGAAAGATTCGAAATTGGCGAACGAAGCGCGAACGGGAAGAAATCCCGAAGGGGTACACGCGGGGAACGAGTGAAAAAAGTCGAAAGAAACCCGATTTCTTGCAACCCTGCAACGTCTTACCGACCTTTTTTTTCTTCTCCTTTACCTCTCTCTTCTCCCCCCGTTGTCGTCGTCATCGTCGTCGCGCTCGGGGACGAGCGTCGCGCTATCCTACGACAATGTACGACGGCACGAGCCAAGTCGAGGGGTTGGGGTCGCACCGCGCGCGTTTCAGGGTACGTAGTTACGTGTACGTATAGGGGTGGGTCGGTATTCAACTACGGCTACGCAATGCCAGGTGGTGACTGCCGCCCCATGTGTGCTCATATGTCTGCCCCCCAAGTGGCGTTAGTTCGCCGCTGGCTGGCGCGATGCGTGAGCTAAGTGTGTGTATGCAAAGGAACATGAACGCGTCATGCTACGCGCCTTCGACAGCATCGATGCGATTCCTCGGTTAACCGCCCAGATGGGCGTGAACCGTGCGCCTGGCTGGTATTTTTATATCTCTTACAGCTCCATTCGCGCGAATAACCGCACGCGTTTAGTTTTCAGATATCTCCGGAAACTCTCGAATTATATACAATTAAACTGTCCTGTCTCTACTCTGTCCTGTCATTACGATCGAAGATCAAAAGGTCTACCATTATACCGCTGCGAAAAGTGTGTCTCGTCAGTCCAGTTTATAAAATATAAGACAACCATTGAATATCGCGCGATCGCAAGCTACCTAATTGAAAAACGTCGCATAGGGGGGGGGGGGGTGCGTCGTGTCGGATTATGCACTGGAGATTAAGAGGGAATCTGTGAATTGAAAGGGGAAGAATAAAATTAATCGGAATACACCGGATTAAGATTATCTGATTGCGAGCGATCGAATTCCTAATCTTCGCTTCGCAATCCTTAATATCTCCTGCGTAGCCTGGTGTGCGGGCACTCGAAATGCGTTGCCTGCGAGGGTCGCACTCGACTATCCGATATCGATTGGCGGGACCGACCGGTCCAACCGGCGCGTGCCACGGTTGCAGAGCTCGCGCTATGAATTCGCCCGACGCGAGCGATTCACGTGCGTGCACGCGTATAATTACATTTAGAGAAAAGGGTGGGAATCGTCCGATGTAGGAGATTAGAAAATCTAGGAGAATCGCGTCGGCGACGATAGAGCGAGCTGGATAAAGAGTAAACTGTTGCGAACTGACGCAAACGAGGCCATCGCGCCATCGGGCATCAGCGGCTACGCTAAACACGCGGCGCGCACGGCACCGCGGTGCAACGAGATAGAACGTACGCACCATGTGCTACACATTTTAAACATGCTCGCACAGGTGTAACCTACCCCACCGTGTCCGTCGAGGGCGGCGAAGTCGTTCTTGCGAATCCTAACTGTCATAATCGTCTTTAAACTCGTAAAAAAAAACTTGCGTTTATACTTTGCGTAAAAATAAAGTCGTAAAAGAATTCCCTTCCTGATAGCACCGCGGGAGGTGATCCGTTGTGTAAAAAAAAACATACTTTCGATTTGAATATGCATATCTCTTTTAAAGCTGTTTCTTAAATTGTGCACGAAAGGAACAGATTCGCTAAAGTAACTTTAACTAGATACAGATCTGAAAATAATTTTGTTGGATCATCGAAATAATTATGAAGAACGCTCAAGTATCATGAGCCGCAAAAAGTTTTGACGTAATAGTAACCAACTTGAGCATTTTACATCATTATCTGAATCGTTGAACAAAATTATTTTTCAAATCAATATTCAGCTAAATTTTTTAGACACTTTAGCAAAACCGTTTTTCCCATGTGAATTACGGTATATTACAAAAAACAGAAAGAGAAAAAGAGGGAGGGAAAGAGAAAATGAGGGGAGCATTTATCGAATAAAACACAGCCGTGAGAGGACGAACATCCGCCGGGACATCGGCCGCGCGCATTCTTCTTGCTAATATAGTCAAATTTACCTGCACATCATTTTATGCACTGTTAATGTAGTCGGATTTAGCAACGTTCGTTCATCGTACAAAGAATGGACCGCGCGGCGCGTCCCTCTCTGGCTATCACTCGTAAAAAAGATGTACGCCGGTTGAAAATGATTCGTTAGCTGGATTCCCGAGCATCCCGGTTAATGTGCCTGTATGAATCACTCTGTTGTATCCCATCGTATCCCGCCGCGTACAGTTCCCGCGGTAAGGGTCCCGAAGGGCGGCCGAACCCCATGTAACCGTTTCGATTTTTTTGCAATGATAAGTGATAAGACCGTTGAATATAGAAAGATTGAGATACGATTTGATAAATCGTCACGTTTTCGAGTGACGACGTTAATTAAATGTAAAAAAAATAATTAAACATACATTAAATAATAAGATAAAATAATAAACATAAATTAAATATAATGCATTTAAATATAAATATTAATTAACAAATTGAAATAAATGTTCGTATTAAAATGACGCGACTAAGACGACAATTTTCTCACGTGAAAAACACGAATGTTAAACAATACGGTGAAAAGTTTATAAAAAAATATAAAAATGTAACCTTTTATTCTGAATAAAAACCAGCTACGAGTTAATTATATTCAGTCGTATTCATGTTATTTAAATTGCCAGACATGGAAACCGGTGTAATACAGTCCGAGTTGAGATTCCCATGCTATAAACGTATCATGGAAGCGACCTTATAGATTTATTCGCGCCATTTTAGAAGCGCGACGATTGACACCGCATAAGACGTAGCATCATCCTCCCGCATCTGTATCGTCGAGAATGAAAATGTCAAAAGAGGCTACGCTGGTGTTCGAACTTGAGCATAAACAGAAAAGCGGATAGACGTTGAATAACAACGTCTGCGGGAGCTTCTGCGTTCCCGTCGTCGGTGGGAATAAAAGTTGAAGCGTGTGCCCTGTTACGAGTTGCGAGACGGGACGGGGGCCAGACGCAACGGGACCAGACACATCGGGACGAGACACAAGAGACCGAGGTACGGAAACAAGCGACAAGAGAGCGCCTAACAGGGGGTTGGCTGGTTGGTCGGTCGGTCGGCCTGTTCGATAACTAAGCTCACCCCACTCTCCATCTCGCTCGCTTCTTCTTCCGTCTTTCGTCTTTCGACATTAGCGAGGGTAGGCCGCGAGGGTAGTAAGACGAGGGGTAGTCGAGTCGTGCGTGCAGCCGGCACGCGCTCAACGAATTTTTCATCCAACGGATCCGCCAAGGTGCTTCTCCGGGCGCAACCGCGAGGAGGGAAAACTGGAATCCTCGGATGGCAACCATCCCCAAGATGTGCGCCCGCGCGCGCCAATCGCTATCACCATGCGCGCCTCATCGCTTTATCGTAATCGCGGTCTTCTCTACGAGTCGGCTGATTGAAATTCGTCTCGCGTACGTTGGCGCGAGACGAAAGGTTGGAACAACAGGAGTCGTCCAGGACGTTAAATCGCGTTGCGATTGTGATATGGAAACGGTATCCTGCGATGGGCCGCGTTACTCTCGTTCTACAGCTTTTAACAGCGATATCCGCGTAACTCGCGCCGAGTCCGCACCCGAGGCGATTTGCAATTCGGGCCCGCGACCGTTAAAGGTTGCGAAAGTGCCAACCTTCGCCTTCTCCGAAATATTGTGAGACCTGCCTTACCGGCCCTACAGGATATGTTAATGGCTTGGGACCCCGGGGACCCCGAAGAACCCAAACCTCTTTCATTCTTCCCTCTCCTATCTCGTCGGTCTTTCCTCCTTCCCCTCCGCACCTTTACCACGGTATAAAACTTCGGGGTATTTAAATATTAAATCTTGATAGGAAAGCCATTGGTCAAAGAAGTGTCTTTTATATCGTTCAATTCGCTCATCTGCACCGACGGTTGCCGCCGCGATTTTTCACTCTGTCTCCCCCATTAAGCGCCCTTCGCAAAATCTGAGTACTCGGCTCGACTTTTGATACCCGTTAGCGATGCAGAAAAATCGATATGTATTAGGTAACAATGTTGCTACAAACTACAGAACGTTACGCCAATTGGTTCCATTGAATAAAAGTTTACTTCAAAAATAATAGTCGACACATCGATGGGCTTATCATGGATCAATGCATTTTTCGTTTGTCCGCGTTTACTCATTTTAAAAATTTCATTCAATTTAATTCTTAACTTACGAGGTGGCTCCATTGGACCCTGCATATTGAATCTTTCAACGCTTGTGTACATCACTGAAAGTTCATTAACATACTTTAAATAAAAATGATGCAAGACTGATTATTATTAGTTTTCATTAAAAATAGATGAATGAGGGTCCAAACATCAAAAAGATATAATAAAAATGCTTCAAGAGTAAAGAGTTTCATTTTATTAGCCTCTGAAAAATAAGAGTCCAGTAGACCCATGGCACAGTGTTGATTAAAGAAAACTAATTCTAAAATTTTAATTTCTATTCCTGATATCTGATATTCTTCTATTGTACGAAGGGTCTGACTTTTTATCGCCTCGTAAGTTAAGGGTTAATGTTAATTTTAATAAAATGCGAATCATAGATCGTTTCACGTGAGCTCTAAAGACAACCACGAGTCAACGTGGAAACGTATGGCGGATTAATTAAAAACTACGTAATTAAGTATCTCCCCTGACGCGAGGTACACGCTGATTACTATTCCGATTATCACCGGCTTAGCCGACAGCGGATCGGCATTATTCTTCGAGCTAAAAAGCGTGCCAGTCGTCGAAGGCGGCGCGTCCGCAAGTAATTACCTAATTTGCACGCGAGCGGCACGCTTCACGCGTGTGTATGTGCGTCCACGGTGCCTAGCTATCAGGCGCGTACACGCGTCTCGGTTATAGCCCGCTCAATACTAGAGTCGGCGTGTGTATATAGGGGTGCCCCGTTCACCCAGTCGTCGTTGTACCCCTCGCACAACGGACTTTCAAGGCAACGGACGAGAACGAAACGCGCCATGTGGCGGCGCAACACTTCCATGCCGCCGCATTTGCAACGGCGACGATAACGTCGGCCGAGGAGTGCGAAAGATCATGGCCGGCTGCGAACGTTTCTTAATCCGACTATACTCGTCTAATATGGGATCTGTTGGACTAAACCCTCTATTTAAGATGTAAAACGCCGTCATCGCCGTATATCGATTATCTCCTACGAATTATTCCGGCGCGGCGGCCGGAAAGCCTTTTTTATATGCAAGTAAGGATAAAAGTGTGATAAGTATAACGTATATTTCACAGAAGTTCATATGTTTATTGCTGTTGCTCTCTGTTGTTACGATAAAACCTTTGTCATCCCTTAAAAAAAAGAACTGATAAAGTGTTTCAATAAACTGATGCAGTAACATCAGTTATTGATATAACAACCAGTTTATTGAAACATTTTATCAGTTTCTTTTTTTTTTTTTTCTTAAGGGCAGCAAATGAAGTGACACTCTCCCCGAAGTTCCTTCAGATAAGTAAAACATCGGAAAACAAATTTTCACGCGTTTATGTATCTTCTCCTAGCTTAATTAAAATTAGAGAGAGTAATGTTAATAAATAACTCCCGGTCTACAATAGGTGCAGGTTAAGAAATTGATCAATCACAGTTGAGAAGAGTAATTGACTATAGTTGGTTAATTTCTTACGGCTTACTACACCTATTGTATACTGAGAAAAACAAGTTGTTAACTTGATTATATTTTTCAATTCGATTACATTTTTTTAACTCAACTACATATATATTGAACTTAAAATACTTAAAATGAAGAAATTCAAACAAGTTAAAAAATTTAATCCAGTTAATAATTTTTTTTCTCAGTGTAGACCGGAACTAAGGAGCATAAACAAAATTAACAAATCGCGGCCAAGCATATTTTACATTAAAAAACAAAATTAGACTCAAATTAGTATCGCATGAATTAGTAATTAAGATTTTATCCTCTTTTTGGCGAGGCACTATAAAGTTTATAGAATCGTAAACTCATTTAAATTTATAGGTAGCCGTCCTTTCGACTCATCGGGTCATCGAACGGCAATCATCATATTAAGAATAAGATACGGAATCGGTCAATCACCTTTGGAGCTAAACGTGGCGTTAAAGGGAGTCGGCACACGGACCCTAGTCTTTCGCGCGAGACAGCTGTATTCTTAACGGTCTCTCGATGTGTTGATGTCTAACGAGGGTAGGTCAGTATCGATGCAAGGAGCATGTATTTAAACGTGTACCAGTTTACATCAAACGTGTATGTGTATGTGTGCGTTTATTCGCGAATAATTAGCACTATCTTTTTCACTCATTATTTCTCTTCGTTTATTCTAAGTTGAATTAAAATTTTATGACAATTGGAAAAGAGTAAATAAGGACGTTTCAACAGATAATAAAACTTTAGTATATTATAATTCTAATCCATAAATATGTCGGCGTTGCATATCGTTAATGAATTGATAGACCGCAACTTTCTCAAGTTTAAATTATTTTTAACGTGAACAAGTTAAAATAATAACAAATAAAAGATCCCATAATTAATTAAATCAATGATTAATTAAGTAAAAGCTCGGAAATGATTCAGTTTCACAGGAGCCCTTTGCCGTTTCAAAAAAATAAAAAAGAAATAATTAAAAAACATTTGTTTAAATATATTTTTAACGGATTAAAAATATATCGTAGAATTTTTATGTTTGATTACACTTTCCCATACATCGTTAGTTGGACTATCTGATCTATCGATATCTAAATGGCACCTAAGTATCCCCAGAACGCGAGGGATGCCCGCTCACGTCCGCGCCCAGCCGTTCGTTCGCGTTGCGAACCTCCACTGGGCTTTACCGGGGGTATGAATAAAAGGGGGCGCCAAGCCTAACCAGCCACCCAACAAGGAGCAGGTGAGCACCTGGTCTCCGTAACCCCGGCACGAGCTACTACTTGCCTCACGGTTGCGAGAAGGTGCTCAACGACCGCGTCGCGCACGTTAACTCGACGCTGCGATTATTGAAAAGTCATAAGCTAAAATTAAAAGAAAATATAAATGTCGCGTTTTTTGGAGCCATATGTGTCTGTACCGAGCCTATGCAAAACGCGACAATTTCGTAATTGAAAAAAGGGACGAATCGAATGGATGAAATGTTCAAACAACGTGCGATACGAGTAACGATATGTTGATAACGATACAATTACTGGAAATAGATTTAACGAAATTGATAAAATAAGTGTGTTTATGTCAAGGAAGCATATAAAATATTGGCGTGCTGGGATCACGCGAATGAGAAACACTGACAATTGAGGCTGCGAACTCGCGATCGCGGGGTTCAGACCGGCGGCAGACGTTCACAAATCGTTGAAGGACGGGGAAATCCCTAACGAATAACCCGCCTTTCAGAAGGCTCTCACGTTCCGCTCTATCAGTATCCGTGTTGCCTATAATTAACTCGACATGGTGCCCGCCCCGCTCATTATTATTTAAAAAAAGAACCTATTAGAATTGTAATAAATTAACAGCATTAGTATTATTAAAATGGCCAATTACCAATATTAGATGTTTAATTGGTCATTACGTTTTAGATATGTCGTTCAGAAACTATTTGCAGTTTTATCTCAATTTGAACCTTCATTATAATTATCTCGATTTAATGTATGTACAGCTTAATACCCGATCACAAATATTGTACGTATAAATATATTTTTCTTGCTATATCTTAGCACAATAATTTCAACAATATATCGACAGGAAAGGTTGTTGCTTCTATCAAGTGCCACTTCAAGTCAATTTATTGATTCGAGCTTTTGAAAAGAGACTCGAGCGACTGCTCTCCAATTCGAAAGGATGCATTGGAGAAAGTCGATATTTATTTTGATAAAATTTCCTCACGCACGCAATCTCGTTCTCGAGCTCCATCTCGCAGAGGCAATCCCCTCGTGTCGACCTGATACTCTCTCATAAACATACCTTTTGAACGTGGAAAGTGACGTTTCTTCGCGCTACCGGAATCCAGTGATGATTTCGATAGATCGCTGGCGATGTTGGACATCGGCGATTCGAAGATCGGTGCCTCGCCGAGGGCTCCCTCGGTAGAAGATTCTCCGTCCATTCCGATGATGGTTGGCGACGTTTACTTTGCGTGGATGCGACAGCAGCTCAACGAGTCAAGTCGGGGAATGTAGGCGAGCCGCGATATCTCGAATTTATCGTCGAATCGTCAGGCACGACGTTGGCTTCTAGAAAAAAAAAAAAAAAGAATACGTTCGGTTAGTACCTCAGCGATCTCTCACGAAATCCGGCGAAAAGATGCAATAACCGTGAAATAATCGGTGTCCTGATCGTTTGATTATTCTAATGGTAGAGCGACGTTCATCATTCACGAGATCAACCCTGCTGCTGATGGGAAAATTAGAGGGGATTGGGAATTCGATGAAAAGAATTGAGCAATGCAAAATTTTCAGGAAGTGGCAATTGTCGTTATTTTACGTCTCTTGCTTTTACAGCCGTGATAAATCGGACCGAGATCGCGATTGCCGAACTGAGGATGCACAATGGCCCGCCAATTGGCGGGAATGAGATCCGTTGTCGTTGTGTGATTTTATCTGCGCTAGTTCGTTGATCATCGTGTATACAGGGTGTCCAATTATCGCGTCGACTAACGATTTCGCTTTTTGCAAGGCTTCCTCCAAATTAATGACAAAATAAAAATGTATCCCGGTTATAAATGCATCGCGGTCGAACATACTTGTCTCTAATTCCTTCCACTTATTATAATTCATTATTTTTGAATCGGCGTTGAAATAACGACGTTGCGTACTATCTTCGAGAAATAAGTAAGGAATATGAGACGAGATTCGTGGTCCTCAAGAAGAAATGATTTTCGATAAGAAAGCGTCGCTTATCTAACCGTCTACTAACACTTGTGTGCGTTTATCAATTAAAACTCTTTGCTACGCTCGGTCTTTAAAAATTTCTTTGTGCTCTATGGCTCAAAACAACAGGATGCAGAAACCACGAATTAAGTTAAAATTAATCAAGTTAAAAGTTATTAACTTTCTTCCTAAATTATCTAAAATTATCTAATGCTGGATAAACTGCATCCTAATCTCACACAAGTGCGATCTACGTCAAATGGACGATCTAACACTTTTAAATTTGGAGAAAATGACGCGATCAATGAAACACGTAGAGCGATTGTAAAGCAATTTCGAATGATTTCAATTGCTGCGAAACGGTTTCTCCTGCGGACAGAAGCGGTTATCGCGTCTTCCCTTTCCGTCGAAGCCGTTGAAGTCGACCCGAGTCGTTACGTTTCCCGGAAACCCCGGTGGGATGAATATTTCTCGTCGACCTCGGCCATACACTAGGTGTGCCATAAATCGCAACCACGATCTTATTCACGAATCTATAGGAGAGCTCGTCCTTAAACAAAGCCGTGTTAGAATCACTCGAATCACGGACGAACAAAGGTCGTCAATAATTGCGGGACACCGTGCATACATGAGAAACCCTCGCACATAAGAGAAGCTCAATCGCAGGCCTGAAAAATCAAGAGAGAAAATCTAAGCGGGAAAATTCTTTGCGCGCGCTTTTTTTTTTTTATCCGCGACCCGATCGTTGCAACGCTCGGTCACGACGAACCTCGAGTCGAAAAACAAATCATTTAGGTACGTGAAATCTTTTCACTCGAGAAATTGTTTGTCATACCTCGTTTGTACCCTTGACACCGGCACTGTTGTGATCAAGCGTTCATGATCGAAAGAGGACGATTCAATACATGAAATTTATATTGTTATATTTAAATTTACATTAGTGAAATCCTTGGGAGACAGAGAAATATAAAAAAAAAAAGAATAAACTTTAAAACTTATGGACAACACTTTCTCTTTTTCTTCTTCAGAACAAGAGGTTTCTAATCCTACGTTTCTTCGTTGCCCGGAGTGCTGTGGCCACCTGGGGGCTGAGGCTCCACCTACCTTATGCTTAAAGGTTAACTCATTTTCTGAATGAAAATATTAAACTTTTATCTTAAGAAAAAATTCACAGCGACACAGTAATAATCTATACACATTGCGATATATTACCCGGAATAAATAACGCTGATGCCTACAAGATTTCCTCGTCGTGCACGAGTGGCGGTCGGTCTTCAAAGCACGTCCTTAACCAACAAGGCTGCACTTCCCAATGTTCGCGAACTTGTCGCGCAGACAGAATAAACACGTTCACGTGCACGTCACGTCGCCGAGGAAAAGTTCGAGTCGACCCGCGAGAGATCCTCGTAGATCCTAGTCGACGAGCAACAGGAGCGATTCACGTGCGTTTTCCTCCCACCGAGGCGCCGCGGCGCGATCGTTTTCGGCGCGAAATCGCTGACGGAACTCGTCACGACGGTCTAATGAGATGGTCCCGAATGCGATTGCTAATTGACCGTGATTACTCGCGACGATATTCCGTCCGGAATTATTACGCACTGACAACGACACTCCGGCTCTCACTGGGACCGGACACGGTCGTTCTTCGAATCGTTAGTCAAATGCGATAAGCCGCACACGACACTGCCGTCGACGACAAGAAGCGCGAATCGTGGCGGGCGCGCGGGTGGATATGGACCGAGAAAAGGCGCGAAACGGGAGGAGGTGGCGGTGGGAGGTACAGGAGGTGGGGGAGCGATAGGAGACGATCTGTTCGTTAGTCACACTTTCTGTACTCCGGTCTCTCTCTTCTCTCTCTCTCTCTCTCTCTCTCTCTCTCACTCCCAAATACGAACGTATGTACCTCAATCGGTTATTTCATTTTTTTATTACTGTTATTTTTATTACTTTACAACATTCGTGCCGTAATTATTATCAAGTCTATTTTTATTATTAA
This sequence comes from Solenopsis invicta, assembly GCF_016802725.1. NCBI lineage: Eukaryota > Metazoa > Arthropoda > Insecta > Hymenoptera > Formicidae > Solenopsis > Solenopsis invicta. The sequence goes on from NC_052667.1 coordinate 27,825,687, forward strand.
ATAAATTATTATATACATTTTCTAAATTATAAAATTGTTCTTAAAAATAATTTATTTAATAACAATAACACTTAATGATAATTACTTATCATTTTTAAATAACAGTTAAAAAAATTATATATATATATATATATATATATATATATTAGTAACAATAATAGATTTAGTAATTATTACGACAAATGTCATAATAAAATAAAACAATAGCTTACATTTAATAAACCGCGAATAAATGTATGGACAGTGAATTGTGCTTCAGGCAATTGGATTCGTTATATCCAAAAATCGTATTAGTAAGAGAATCTATTGCGAATCAGTATAATTCTGCCATCTAACGGTGCTTATTCGAACTTATTTAAGAATGTATTACTAGGTAACATAGCGCTCTTTGTTTACTACTGTGTCCAAAAAGTAAGGTGACATTGCATTTTAAATCTCCCGCGCGCACGAATTTGGAGGAATAAAATTTTTTTTAGGTTGGTAGGACTGTCTTTGACATCCAAGAGAAGTAAAGGTGCCTACTGATGGACGCGGCAAATGCCGCGCGCGGCAACGCGGCAGTTCAGAATGTGACGTGAACTATAAATTTTCAGTACTGCCAGTAAAAACGGAACACAGCCCAAGAGAAGTAAAGGTGCCTACTGATGGACGCGGCAAATGCCGCGCGCGGCAACGCGGCAGTTCAGAAAGAACTAGATTCTAGGGGCTTCTAATTCTATGCCGCCAGCCGCGTAAACGCGGCGTTGTTGCATTTGCCGCGTCCATCGTAGGCACCTTAACCTCTATTCTTCAACACAAACTTCAAAGAAAAATATCTCGATTATAATTTTAAGTGAATTTCTCGTTTTTTGCCATGTCTACATTTGTTGAGCAAAGAATTTGCATTAAATTTTGTTTGCGGAATCAAATTTCTGCTGCAGAATCGTTGCGGATGCTGCAGAATGCCTTTGGCGATAAGGTTATGTCGAAAAAAAATGTATACAAGTGGTACAAAGACTTCCATGAAGGTCGAGAACGTGTTGAAGACGAGGAGCGTTCTGGGCGACCATCAACCGCAACCGACGAAGCTCACGTCCAAAAAATTAAAGATTTGGTATTGGAAAACCGTCGTTTAACCATTAGAGACATTTCTGATAAGATTGGCATATCAAAAGGCTCGGTCAATTCCATTTTGAAGGATGTGTTGGCTCTCAAACGCGTCAAATCTCGACTGGTATCAAAATCATTGAATTTTTTGGAAAAAAGGCGCCGCGTTGAAGTGTGTGAAGCAATGCTTTCCGACTACATTGACAAGACAAAACGCATTATCACTGGAGATGAGACTTGGATCTACGCTTACGATCCCGAAACAACCGACCAATCGAGTGAATATCGTGCCAAAGGTGAGCCGAGACCGAAAAAACCACGTCAAAGTCGCTCAAAAATCAAGGTTATGCTGACTGTTTTTTTCGATTATCGTGGTGTTGTGCATTACGAGTTCCTTCCGCCGGGCCAAACAGTCAATAAGGAATATTATTTGAACGTTATGCGTCGTTTGCGTAACGCTATCCGACAGAAGAGGCCGGAATTGTGGCGAAACAACACTTGGTTTTTGCACCACGATGCACCGTCATACACTGCGCTGATTATTCGTGATTTTTTAACCAAAAACTCGACTAATATCGTTCCACAACCACCGTATTCACCTGATTTGGCTCCATGCAACTTCTGGCTATTCAGCAAACTCAAGCGGCCGCTCCGGGGACACCGTTTCGAGTCGATAGAAGAGATTCAAACCGCTGCGAAGAAGGAGCTAAAGGCCATTCCTGAAATCGATTATTACAACTGTTTCGAAGATTGGAAAATCCGTTGGAATAAGTGTATTATATCAGGGGGGGATTACTTTGAAGGGGACGAAATTGATTTGCAAGAATAAATAAAGAATTTTCGAAATAAATGCAATGTCACCTTACTTTTTGGACACAGTAGTATATGTATATTCTTATGCGTAATTTCAGAATTTAAAAATAACTGTTTTTTTTTATTAACAACTTAATAAGTAAACATTAACTAAAACTATCAATATTTACTTATTTTGTGTAGCAGATAAACTTCTTGAGACACTTCTTTTATCAAAGAAATACTATACCCTACATATATTTAAAAAAATTTATACTATGTTGCAAAACATTGCGTCGCAATAAACATCATATTTTATTAGCGAGAATCGTAATTTATCTGAAGAGAATTCAGATACTTTAGTTAGCAGATTTTTATATTTAGCACTTCAAATTTATACTTTAATCAAACGTTTACAAAATCACATTATAAATATAATTTAAAAACTGGAATTGTTTAATCTTAGCAAAAAAACGTAAAGGATAATAGGAAAATGGTTTTTGTTTTTTATCTTTGCGAGAAAAGGACTAAAGGCGACAGCACAATGTAACTAAAGTGTGTAGAAGCTTTCTTATAAAATTTAAAAAATTTATTAGTTTGCCTAATTTAGACAATCGTATAATACAATATATTAGCATGTCACAATAGATGCCCCACCAATATGATATATAAATGAATTTGTCTCGCACAATTCACCCTATGATGAGTATCTTCTGTTTATTACGAAACGACGCACGTAATTTTTTCATTTTTTCTTCCAGCGTGCGTAAGTTTTATCAAAATTACCATACAGGACGCGATCTTTTTAGAAATTATATTTAATTATTAAAATTATTCGAAATACTGAAAAAATATATAGATCGTTCCCATTTCTTTATCCTACTGTGCTCTTTTAAAGCATATACTCTTTTTTTTATTAACAATCGTTCATCTATAATCACCTAATAAGCGCATAGTCGTCACCTGGACTTTTCACGTTTCTCAAGACAGTTTGTGTGAAAAAACTCAGATATATAAAATATTAAATATATATCATGTGTACATTTACTATTACATATCTAATCTGATCCTAGAATGCTATCGTTGTTCAGCAATCCTACTAACAAAAGTAAAAAAATATAACAAAAAAATATAATATTGTATCTTATCGAAAGATACAAATTCTCACAACAAATTACGTTGTTACCTCATACTCCTTCACTTAACTTATAATTTTTCAACCTTTATAAAATTAAGGCATACATGAGGTGTGTGTGTAGATTAGAATAGAATCCATAGTTACCAATTATAAGAAAAATATAATCATTGTATCTATTTTTTATTATTAATTTAGATAAAATTTAGATAAAAAGACAGTCATAAAAAAGTGAAATGTCATTACATTAAATTCAATATCAATGTAAAATGAACACGATACATATAAAAAAACAAAATAAAATGTTCTTTAAAACATTCAATAGCATTCTAGACTCAAGGCACAGACAAGACACAACGTTTTCGAGATAAAATCTAAGTGGCGGAATGCGAATATAGAAAAATGCATAATAGGGGAATACGATAAATAAAGGCCTGTATTCTCCGTCCAGGTATAAACACCTACACGAAGCCCCCTAATCCCTTTAATAATTCATAAACGTAATGAAAGAATTTTTCTCAGGTATCATACCGTGTCGTTTTCAAACGGTTACTCGTGACATCACATGAAATGCTACGCTAAAAACGAAACGTTAAGTTAACTAAAAAATATTTTTCTTTTTACATCGGTCGTTTCATTCGATCACATGGTTAGGCCTTTGCAGACTTTTCGGTGACGCGATGTATCCGCTCTTCACCACGTTCACAACGAGATTTTTGGGCTTCGGCGGTAACGGTGGAGGTTTCGACAATTTCGTATGCGATAGGTCCGTGCTCCCAAAGCTTCCTGAGTGCGAACTCTTCGACGGGGAATCAGTGCCGTTCTCGACAATTGTCTGATCTCCGTCCACCAATGTCCTATCACCATCTAAAGTAAACGAATTATCAAGGCACTTACTTAAAGGCTCAGTAATATTAACCAATGCTGAGAATCGTTCGTTCGTGGTTCCGTTTGTCACATGCGCGGAATATTCGTATCCGCTACTGCTCTGTTTATCCTCGCTAGAATCGTAGAACTTCGCAGTGCTCTCACAATTAGCCGACACCACCCGAGTTCTTCGCAACTTAGAATCCGATGGTTTCCCGTTCTCCTTGTTCTGATTAGTAATTTCATAGCTTTAATAGTCGAAACACATTTATATGATATAAAAATCTTGAAAGTTTGTGCACGCGTGAATTTTCTATAGTTACTAAATTTTCTATAGTTACTAACCTCAATATAAAATAGAATAAAAAAATTGAATATCTCAAATACAGTGCACATGTGCTTTTACCTTTAAAAAATCTGGTAGTTCAAAATTGATTTCCGTCCCTCTCTGATCTTCTAATCTCGATCTTTGCGCCCTTTTCAATCCCTCATATAAATCTATAAAAGAAAACAATTGTGATTTATAAGTGAACTGTTATCTTAATAGATAAGATTTTGTTACTTTTTGATATATTTGTAATTAATATTTTTTAAATATTTTTATAATTATATTTATAAAATAAACAATTTAAAATCCAAATCCATACATTAAGACTTTTTATGTGAGAAGGAAATATATATTGTATGTATCGTTCTTACCATCTCCGTCAAATCTGCCTGGAAGCTGTAATTTTACGCCATTGCGCCACTTGGCGATAAGTGGTGCCTGGGATTTAATGGGTGCTCCCTCATGTATACAATCGTTACCCTTCTCACTTGTGTTACAACTTTTAGATTTTGCCTTAATTAAGAAAACCGGAAATAAGTTGCGTGTGTAGATAAATAACAAAACTTATTAATTGGAAAGATATGAACATCGAATACATTTACCTTCTTCTTCCCATGAATTGTCGAATCCCGAAGAAAAAATTTACTAGATAATATGGAAGATCCTTCCGAGCGTTGATCGTCCGACTATAAAAAGTAATTCAATAAAAAAGAAATACAAAAATGATAAGTTATTTGCAGTATAATAAAAGATTATTCTTTAAACATTATTATGCTTACCTTACATGACCCTTCACTATACTGATATTTATTTCTACTCTTCCCAACTAGAAGCTCCTCAAATACTTTATTAGTAATTTCATCTAGAGTTGGTTGTGCATGTGGCACTTCATCTAAATACTTGGCAGTATGCAATTCCCGTTGAAAATCTGTAGAATAACATTTAAAATTAAATAATTGTAAAATTTTGATTTTCCATTAAGATTTATTAAATATTATATATCATATGTATACAATATATTACCTTCTTCATTCGCCGCTATAGTAATACGTGTAGGAGCATTAATAGCCATAATATCCATAGGAACACAACGGCCTTCGCTCCAAATACTAATTAAGTCTAAATTGAAACCGTATTTATTTAGAAGAGGTCTCAAAACTTCTTTCAGAGTTTTGCCCTTGTGAGCAATAACGCTTATTATCCTTCGCGAAGGTAGTTCTACTTTTAAAACTTTTGTGAGAACGACCTCCACTTCCTGGCCTGCTAATACTGACGAAAAACATTTTGTGTCCACCATCTACAAACAAACATTATAGATTCATAACAGATGGCCTACATCAAATTGCATTAATGCAATAATTTATCAATAATATGATGATTGAGATATCTAAAAATTATAGGACAAATGTGTAGATACCAAGATATTTTTATTTATATTATTATAAGACATAATAAGATAACTTTTGTCTTTTCCATCACCAAATTATACAAGATAGACAAAATAATAAAAAAAAAAAAATATATGTTACCCATTGCAAGTTTACTTCATGTAAGCTGATGTAAAATATTCCAAAGAAACATAAACTTTATTTATGCATTATAATGCAAAAAAAAGCAAAAATGCATGCATTAGGTAAATGGTATTTCTCATAAAGCTTGCATTCAGTTAAACAGAAGGCAGCACAAACCTCATCCGTTGCTAGTATCAGAACATCATAATTAGAATATCGTAGAGCTCGTTTATCAAGAAGACGGGTAACCACATCTTTAATGCTCTCAGTTTGGCTGGTTGTCACTACAGTAGTAGACCCATCGGGTAATATGACTCGACATAAACCCGTACATTTGCTGCGAGCATCTCTCTTTTCGTTTGTTTGCCCATCGCAAGACGATACAGACTACAAGTGAACATACATTCGTTCACGTATACATAGACATGTACGTTTTTACATGCACTTTAGAATTTATATAATTTGATGAAATGGCTTGATACTTTTTCGCAATACAAGTCTAAAAACCTTGCTTAATAAAAAAGATTTATAGCGATTGGAATTAAATTTATTCTACAACAGCTGATATATCTTAGTGGATTATGCAACGTATATATTACTCTTTCACCTGATTATTGTATATAAATAATAGCTACCGTCTTAAAAAGTCTGTCACCAAAAGCATTCTTTACAAGTAGAAATTTACACACAACACTCGTTAAAATAACTCAAAATGCAATAAAAAAAGAGAGATCTCACGAGAATAATACAAGTTTTACTTCAATACTGGCACATACAATTGAATGGCAATCCTAACATCACTCAATGACTATGTCATATTTACTTTAAACAACATTATCAGGCTAACGTGTTAGTTGCAATAATACTTACATGTTTATTAAACGACTGTCGTAACGCCAAATCCCACGACGCTAACGATGACCGACTGCTAGATATTGACACACTATCTTCGTTATTGTTACCTTCCGTTTCTCTTTTAATGACTGTAAAACTTTTGTATATAGTTTCACTTCGGCTAGGGGCTTTATTGTACTCTTGTTCACCACGATCTTTTGATTTAGATCTGAAAATGCAATAAAATAAAATGCACACTGCGTTTTTGCTTATTGTTAGAAATAAAATTGTAAAAAATTTACCTATTTTTTCTGTTCCAAGGAAGAATTGATTTTCGACAACGATCTTCCGCATCTGAGTGACTCTTCTTTAATTTTATGCTAGGCGAGCTTGTAAGGTGTAGATCACAGTCTTCTGTATCAACAATGGCGCTCCCCGCTTCCAAACAGGCACGATAAAGTTCCGATCGTAAAAATCTCGGATAACTGTCGAACTTCATTAGGTTGAATACTTGTTTCTGAGCCTAAAGTAGTGATAGTAATTATTTGATTAGATATATAATAATAAAATTCGCAGACATTTATTTTACAATAAAGCACATAAAGAAAAAATATTTTAAACGACTTAGCACAATATAACATTCTTAATAAAACTAATAACCGTGCAAAAATCACAAATTTTCAATGGTACCTGCAGAAATAAATCCGCGGGTGCTTCGTCGAGTAATTCTTGAGTAATTTGTCCGGACGCATGACTATCAACGTTTACTGGCTCGGCGGCTGTATTGGACAAATGGCGCTGATATATTTGGCAAGCTAATCGGTGACGCATAGCAGTATCTTTAGTATCTTTATATCTTTCACAAGCAGCCCAAAAATAAATATTTTCATGACTAAATTCCTTCTTGAGAAACTCCTAGAATAAAATCAATTGCATTTAGTGATTGCACATATGTTTTATAAACAGCAGAGGAATCACGCGTTACTCACAGCAAATGTTTGCAAGCCCTTTGGATCCTCCAACAGTTTTTCAAATGCACTTGCCCATGTATGCACTCCTTTGCAGTCATTATTTTTGTCACAGGACTCAGTACTACCATACTGCAACAGATATATCCCCTTAATAATAATAAAAAAATCTAACCAAATTCTTTCAAGTGTACTATTACAGTATAAAAATTCCAAGTAAAGAAATGTTCATCTTTTGTTTCTTTCGTTTAAAATAAACCTTGTTGTTAAAAATTTCTCTTGTGGCCTATTTAGCAAGGTACTTTAATATTGAAGAAAGTTGGCAAATTAGTATACTTAAATAAGTCCTACTTTTCTTTGAACTTACACATTTCTAAATCAATTATCAAATTATTCAATTAGAGAAAAACTCTTTTGATAACATAACAGAATAAATGTAAAGAGAGAAATCGTTTTAAAATAAGTGGCATATTTTGATCACTTATAGCATTCTATTGTAATTGCCACTAGTTGGTCAACATTATTATTATTATTATTATTATTATGCACAATCGACAAGCTTTATTCGCGCAGATATTTTGTTTGTCCGTTATATCGCAAAGTCTCTGAAAGAAATTCTCTAATATTTACTTCGGCGCATTCCGAGCTGGAGCTTTTGCAGTTCAGCACCTGTCGCGCACGCAACAGGTGCGCGCTATGAGAAAACGCTTTCTTGGTTCGCTCGCGTGCTCCGTTTTTCCCATCTCCTTTCCCCCCCGTGTCTTCCTACACGTGCAAAGCCGACGCGCAATTTCATCTTCCCACGTACGATTTTTCTCGGTTGACATTACGGTGTGTAACTAGACGAGCGACTTAAATGACAAGATATTCAGGAAGAACAGCAATAACAGCCGCAATGGTATTCCCGGTTGGCGCAGGAGGAAGAAATATTAAAACGTTCCGTGACAATGGTCGGACAATGGTTCGAGGAATGCGACTTAAACGACGGCAAACATGAGTCGTCGTCGCGCGCTATGAGCTCACGAGCTCAAAGCCTATGATTACCAATAATTAAGGAAATAAGTCGCGTCAGCGCGTTCGCCGCCGTTAGAGAGAAACGTTAATGAACAATCGGCAGGCCAACAGGCCTGGACTTAATTTAAAAAAAAACGCGATTATCGCGCTCTTTACGGTCAATGATTTTATCCCATGCATTTATCCCGTTGTTTCTACGGCGCACGAAACGTCCATCGAGATCGTACGTGCGATGTTGATTTATGTTCACTTTGACCTCTCCTATACGCTCGCTTTATTACTTAATCGGCTGACATACGGGGTGTCGAATTTAATGTAACTGAAGGACAACATCCTGCGCGAGACCAAGCTCGCGATTCCCATCGACTGTTTATGCATAATCGTAGTGTTAATTATGTATAATAATTTCAAATAATCTGAAAGAGAAACAAAACTCAGTTGCCACTTCAATCTCAATTATTTTGCGCTGAATGTACAAAACTTACGACAGACGACTGAGACGACGGAATATTTCCTAAACACGGATCCGCTCCAAATTTGCCAAACGATGCGTCATCGAGAAACTGTCGCGGCGACAGCGAGACGTGCTGCATGCAACAGCGTGCCCGACGATCGCCCGAGCAACCCGGACAAACCTGCCCGTGCCCCTTTTTTCTACGTACCGATTTCGCCAGCGCATCCATGTCGCGCTCGCGGGCCGCTCGTTTTCGCATCGGCTGCGGCGGCAATGTGTCACTTATCAACCTGCCGAGACTTGCGGCCCATACTGGGCGGCAATCGCATACTTTGGCATGAAATAAGTAAAAGAGCAGACAACGACGTCAATAACGGGAGCTAAACGAGAGCGATTTGCTCATATAATAACGAGGGCTCCGCCCAGCACGGCGACTAAGCATCACGTCGGAGCAACGACGTGACTCCGACGCGAACAATCGCGGTGCGCGCCTTGGCAGACGACGTGACGCGACGTGAAATGCCGCAGGATGCACTACGACGAGCCGCTGACGATGACGATAACGAATACCCAGAACGGCGTAATCATCAGCGACTTCATCGTCGCGGTCGCGACCGCACGCACCGTGCGCTACACGGCTACTACCACGCTCGTCCCGGCGTGTTACGACGCCGAGGCTGGGGCCACTTTACGCTTGAACAAGGCCCACTTCCCTCCCTCTATCCCTCTCTCTCGCTCTCTCGAGATCCCTTCACCTCTCTTCCTCGACGCTGCGCTCTCGACTGATTCATTCTCATCGTCAACCCGTCGACTCGCCCCGCACCTCTTCCGCTTCCATCAGTTCCATAGCCACCACTACTACCAACGGGCCCGCGTCATGGCCTTTCCCTCTCTGTCTCCACCGACGAACTCTATCGTTCAACCTCGTTTTAACATCTATGCAGGGCCGCATGCAGGGTGCCGGTCGAAGGGATTCATGAATGCAGAAACGGACTGAGATTTTAAATAAGCTGTGCAAGGAATACGAATCGATTAAAATTCAAGGATCAAGGTATAAATGACTGATGTGCGAATCAATTTGGCTATGATCCACTTGAAACTATAAATGTTTCAAAGCATTCTTTAATTGATCAATTTGTAAATTTCCTTTTCCCGATTGATTAATCTCAAACGAAGCATTTGTAGTATCAAATGGACTGCAGCCTTTGTCAAGTTGAATCGAATCGAATCTCTTTGATTCGCGCGAATATGAATTAAATTCGAATCGAATTGTTCCAAATTTGCATGCTAATTTAAACATAATAAAGTATTTTAAATTATATTGCAGATTCTTTTTAATACACGAGAAAATTGCATTGAATTTTATTCTAAATTCTATAAAATCATGTTGTGACAAATTTATGAAATGTTGAAACAAATTTACAATTGTCTATTATGTACACAAACTTTTTAATAGTTTATAAGATTTAGAAACAATAGAAAAGTTTTGAAAATAGACAATCAGACGAATTAGTATGCTCCGATACAAGAATAATCTCGTGAAAGATATAAATGAAACAAAGTAGATGATCAATTTAAAATCAAATTCTAGATGATTCAAAATTTTCAAACTATTCGAACCTATCAGATTCGAATAGAAAATGAATCGAATCAAATCCGTTGTGATTTAATTATTTGAATTCAAGCTATTCGCACATCTGTAGTTTAAATAAATAGAGTCACCTTATCACGATATATTAATAAGCATAGTTTTGCACAATTAAAAATAACGGTCAAAATAAAATGCGTGAATCCTTACTTAGAATAAGTAGTAATGCACCTTCAATTATTCAATAGAATCAACACAATTAATTTTATATGTCAGCCTGACCTAACAAACAGTATAATACAATGATAATGAGATGAATAATGTTTAAGATAATTTTCGATGATACATACGGCTGTGATACTAATAAAGGCTGCTTATAATATAGTGAGAAAGATTAGCAAATTACAAGCAAATTATAAGGATTGCCTCAGTGCGACCGACCCTGCGTCTATCATCATAAGATCTATTCATGTACCTAAAGGCGGTGCATCAACCTCAGTTCGCGGGAACGTTCTTTTTAACGTTACTTTAGGCATTGTCGGTTGCAACGTAGTTGTCAAGAGCTATTTTCAACTCTGCGCACAAATTTAAGTTTAGCGACTCAATTCTCTTCATAGTCCCATTATGCTAATTCATGTTATTCTGCGAATTTAAGAATTGCAATGTTTTAGCTTGTTGTCTATAAACAGAGATATTACTGTCTTTCATTTTCCGAGATTATCGAGTGTAGTAGCAGAAAATTACAGATCTCTAATTTCCATTTTTATCTCTGTTAATTTTAAAAAATGTTTAATTAACAAAAATATTTAATATTTCAAATTACAAAACAATCGATCCTAAATTAATTCTAAGTTTACCGCGAGATGTTCACTTTGAGTCCGTCGGAGAATCTATGGAGAGGAAAATACATGACCATCGAGACCGTCCTGTACAAATTTGTACTACGCGAACTCGATTCGAGTATATCTATTGCATCAGTTTGTAATCTCATTCCTAGAAGCGATGCCTGTACTCCAAATAAAGTATTCGTATGCGAGAGCGCGTGGCGTAAGTAAAACGCGGGAACCCAGAACCGCCGATCTGGTTTCTGCTTGTTTCGTTTTCACTTGACCCTTGCCTGTGTGCACGAGCGCAAATCACGAGGCAGGAAACGATGACGCAGCCGTGAATAACGAGTACACGAGAGGAACCGGAAATCGTTCGCCACGACAAAATCCTACGGGAGCATTAACGTTACTTATGCACGTTTTTGTAAGTAATCAGAACCCGTGAGAAATGGGGGGCAAATATACAATGTCGTGGAACTCATCTAATTAATGTAAAAAAGTGTGCTGGCTTCCGGTAATTTAGATATTAGATAAAAATAAATTAAAAAATAATTAAAGAAATATATGTACATTTTTAAGAAATATGATTTCTTTAAGAATACTCATAATTTCTCTAGAGAATACTATGTCATTGTTAAACTGATAAATTGTCTTCAAACTTCAAATAAAAAAAAAATAACATGCTATAGACCTAACTCCAAATAAAAATAAATAAATGTATAAAAAATAAATTTGAAATATTTAACTGAAAATATATTCAGAGAATTCATTTCTCCTCTTTTATCAATTCAACCAAGAATAAAAGACTTGCAGAAATTAGAAAATATCGACGATTACCACTTGCAAAAATATTAGAAAATGTTAGCAAAATGTTGATAGTAATTTCTCAAACAAACAGATTTGTATCAGCAAGTCAAAGAGAATAAATTTTCTAAGAGCTCTGACAAATTTAATTAAACAAAAGATCTCTCACTATGCAATTGTCTGAGACGCTGCTGCGAAAATTCCGTATCTCCTGCAGACTTCCCCAAGGTCGAGGCTTATCCGATTTGCCAGAATACGAGTGGCAGTAGGTCGGCCGTGCGTACTCCATGCTGGAATTGATATCCTCCAGGCTATGCACCAGTGATTTCGTAACCTGGCCGCAGTACACCTTCGGGCTGAGCTTGTTCGTAGTGTCCATGAGATGTTGCAGTCCTTCCGTCGACGCCACTTTAGACGATTCCGCGGCGTCCTCGATACCGTCGAGCAGCGCCGTGGTGCAAACGGACGCGAGGGATCCAACGGACGTACTGGCCAACATGGTACGTCCCGTCGCAACAGGGGCAGATGTTCCGGTGCAGGTGGTGGTCGTACCTTCCCCACTCCCCGCCACGTGTCGCATCTCTGTGAAAAGCACATTTCATAGTTCCCCACCATCGCCGCTGCTGCATTCACGCTTATTAGGCCTAAAGTCAAATTTCCAATGTCGCAATTGCATTCTATTTCGAAATAGATCCCGTTGAAGAAAAAAAGAAAAGAAAAGAAAAGAATCTCAAAAGTTATGCGAACAACGCGATTTTTACGTATCACATTTTGGAGTGTCATTTCGCGTTACCTTCAGAAGGATCAAATTTTATTTCCTCATTCCACAATCTCGCCTCGGAGATCGCGCGAACTGTCAATCGGTGTCCCGCAGCCTCATTGACAGATTCTCTGGATAGTCGCGCGCTTACGTTCTGCAAATAAATTATCCATAAGCCAAAAAGTGATGACAGAACATTATACAGAATGGACTAAATAAATGAAAAAATAAGCTGCTTTTAATATATTTACATAAGACATACGCATGTATAAAATATAATAAATTGTACTTTTAAATTAATAAAAATATCTCTAACAAATATTTGGAATTTCAAGATATTTATGTGTTAAATTTATGCTGAAATTATAAACAAATTTAATTGAATAAAACTCGCATTCTCTTGCCTCTCACAATTTGACAATAATTTGAAAATATTTTTAATATCACTCAGATTACGGACGATAAATTTATAGAATTTAAATCCCATGTTTATAAAATAGAGGGAATAAAATAGATGAGTTTGTACCCTATATTGCATATTGGAAGAATATTGCCTCCTTCGTTCGCCGTCGTTTGCATTGTTTTTACCCGAGCAACTGCCGTAATCGTCCTTAAAACCAATTCCGGAATCACTGTTGCTCGAATGAGCGGTCGATGTGCTAATGTTGCTCGGTTGAGGAGAAGCAGCGTCCAGGCGTAAGCGCGCTTCGTTATAAGGATTCGTATCCCCATTTGTGCAATCGGATATATACAATGTCTGTATGGCACCGATAAGGCTTGTACAACTGTCAGGGAACTCCTGGCAGACGTTTAGCTGCGATGATTTCGTGCACATAAATCCAAACACGTTACATGCACTAGAATGCACCTCATGGTCGATTAACTTGTAATAAATAGTGAAAACGTGACACGAGTTTGAGACAATGTCGTCGGTGTTCCTCATAGACTTGGTTAATATTCCAAAATACTGTTTATCTTGCTCAGAAAAGGAATTGCAAAATATTATTCTATACGAAGGGTACTCGGCGATAATGCGATTCTCCGAATTGGTAAGTTTAATATTGGCAACGTGGATGGTGAGAAGAACGGTAGTTGGATTTCGCTTCTCAGCCTTCAGTCTTTTAATGCATTTTCTCAAAACCTGCAACAAAAATTAATAAAAATTTACATTGTATTTTATCATTATTTTTATATTGTATATTTTACAATACAAAATAAGCGCCTGAGTGATTCCACGTGCTTGCTGCATCAATTTGACAATTAAACTATTCAATTATATTTACAGCTGATACAAGCATTAATTGACAAATCACAAATTCATTTTAGATATATTGGAAATTTACCTGCATCATAGAGGACGGATGCAACTGATTCGGTATGTCGATAGTACCAAGATAACCGACGACCGTTCTGTGCACGATTTTTTCGGAGTCGCGCTTATGAGACACCGGTGGTGGTGGAGGAGGCAGCGGGCTCGTCATGTTCCAGCGATAATGCAAGCCAGAATAATTGTACTGATCTTTAGTTTGTTCGGGCACCGCTAGGCCGGCCGGGACTGTGTGGAACATCGCGCCGCTCTGGAGATCTCTGACAACCTTCGCTGCCCTGCATTGCAACTGCAAAGCACCCGCGTTAACGGCCCGCGGCTTGTGCGCGTACTTGGGCTTGGATCTTACGGTGGCCAGGCCCTCCTCATCCGAGGAGTCGGAGTAATAGTTTTCGGCGATCTGCAGCCGCAGGATGCCCTTGGAACTCCCGATCAGCTGCACCACGTCGTCGTGTGGCACCTTGCTGACGTTGTGGCCGTTGACGGCGACCAGGTAGTCGCCGGCGCGCAAGCCGGCGCTCTCCGCCGGGCTGCCTTGAACGATGCAGCTGAGAATGCACGGCTGCTGCCCGGATATCGTGAAGCCGAAGCCCTTCGTGCCGCGAACCACCTCGACCGCCCTCACCCCGTAGTTCACCCGCTTCTTCTTTCGCCTGTTCTGATGCATGTCTGTCCACCTGCCTGCCTGCCGTGCGTGTCTCTCGCAACGTCACGAGGGGTCTCCGAGGAGGCGCGTGCGTTCACCACCGTTGCCGAGAAGCACGTTGCGATGGCTTACCGACTCCATAATTCGCGGACCTCACGTCTCCACGACGGTCATCCTCCTTTGCGACGTACCTCCGCGATTTCGCTTGGTTATGACCTTGATTGTAGGCTCTCCTGAACGTCTGGAACCAATGCTCCCTCCATCAGCGAGAAATCTCCCAGGAGAAGCTGCTCCGTGACGACACGACGACCTGTTGCTTGTAGGATAGGTAGGACTAACTTGGCGTTCGGGATTCCGTTGATATGCCCGCTCCTACTCGCGGAAATCATTCGCGGATCATTCGTCGATTGATCCCACGTTTCACAACGGAGGTGTCGTTCAAATCGGGAACCACATGCCACAGACGTTCGCCAGTTCGCGTCGTTCCTCGCGCTAACAGCAAACTCTACGAACGGATGTTTTGGAATGCGTCCATCGAGGAGGCTAGAGAAGGTGATCGACCTTGTGGCGAATATGTCTAGCCCCAGGTGACTCGCCAAGTGCTCGTAAGGCGCGCCGACGTCGTCGCGGCGCGTGATTGGCTGTCAACGAAGAAAGTCTGGACATTCCGCGTTTTCCTTACCAGCAACCAATCGTTAACCTCGACATTTTCAGGTCTGTTCGTTTAACTTTTAACCTTTGTAACAAAATGATAACCAATTTAATTTCTTTATAACGAAATAAAAATATTAACTTTATCGATTTATTAATTTTATTATGAAAAATGCAGAATTCTTATAAATCTTTTTTTTTGTAGAATATTTTATGACCTCAAAACTTTATTTAAAAGAAAATGTACTAATACGTTTTAATGCATTTTATTTCCACGAGATTTTATCATTAATTATATTTATTATTAATCCATGACATTAATAAGGGTTGGGCAAGTATAAATATAATTTTTTAATTCAATTAAGTTAATGGCTTATAAAACGAATTATGGTTTAATTGTTAAAAAAGATTAAATTAAAAGTTAATTTTAAAACATATTATTTATATTAAATTAAAAATTGTAAGTTTTTGAAATTAAATTATGATCATCAAACTTAATATTTTATTTGTAAATTAAAAGTTTATATGAAATAGCAAAGAAATTATTGTCATGTGTTTTCACATGGGAATGTATTTTTTCTTTTATGTTTTCTTTTACCTGGATAAATTTTTCACTTAGAAAAAAAGTTAATAAATAAAAGTTTGCGTTTCAAAAATAGCTAAATTAAAGTTAAAAATGAAATCATTTAAAATTAACTAAGTTGAAAGTTATTAATTTTTTAACTATTTAAATTACTGCCCAACTCTGACATAATAAATGATATATATTTGATCTCATTAAAAAAAAAAATTATAATTAAAAGTAAAATAATGAAACTTTTTCTAATTACGTCTCATTAGTGTGGTATATCCTTTTTAACATCCTGTCCAAATTTATTTTGAGATGATCTGAGATATATACAAATTTATTCTTGAGACTAGAAAATGGTTTCTATTTCCTCTCCTGAAACTTTGCCAGAAGCCTCCGATCGCAAATCATTCAAAGAATTCTTGCTGAAAGCATAAATTCATTATTCTTTTTCCGTACAAAGATAATTTTCGGATCTCAGTTAACAGATCTGTATTTTTTTCCTTAACCTCGCTCATAATATACAAATCTAAACAAAATTTAAAATTCGCAGAGAAAACTCACAATCAACTCAAACTGTCGAGAAGAGTTTTATTTTTTAAAATAAGGCGCCGTCTTCCATCCGATATTCCATTATTTACTGCGATCGGCACATGTTAACTTTTATTTTCTTTTTTATAAATTTACGTCATTTACGTCGTGTTGAATGAGTAACACGGAAAGTTAGCGTACGCGCGTGCACGCCGTGCAGCACTTCGTTCACCGGCTCGGAATTCGGAATTCTCGAAGTCACCGGCTAATATCATCGGCGGCCGATAACGCCCTGTTATATAAATCGTTATCATCGGCGAGGACGACGTAAGAAGTAAGTACGGTTCCAGTGAGTTTCACCGGTTCGTCCCCCATCCGTTCTCGTCTATTAGTCTAATTGTGCATCGCGAGCGCGCATTACCGGTCATGTCTGTGTGCCTGCACGCTTCGAGTAATGTCAGCTTCCCGTGATTAAACTCGCAATTAACCGACATTATTATAATAATAACAAGCGCACGCGTTGCAACCGGTTCACGCGATCGGGAATGGGCATCGGGGCCGCGCGAGCGGCGCGAGAGCGGCTAACTCCCGTCACTCACTTGTTCGCGTACGGTCGACGAAATGGTGCCGCGTCACGGAATCTGCGTCGCGATCTTCTGTTTGGGTATTCGTTTGAGCGCCCCGATTCCGCTTGATTCCCGCTCGCTTTCCGGCAAACGCGCAGTTTGGTTACGCAATGGACCGCATTGCAATGATTTGCGAAAGTTTACGTGCAACGTCGCGTGTCATTAGGTCCATTGTGCTACCAAGTGTCTCCGAGTCCCTATCCTATCGCCAGTTCTCTCCCATTTTTTCGGCTCATTGACAACGGAACTAACGGATCGCTTCGTTCACAGGAGTCGCATCATTTGCATCAGTTGTGGGAACACGTCTACTGTCATCCATGGCTCAGGCTCTGCAGACCCATGGTGTTATTCCAGACGTAGTGGACAAGGTGCCCGCTAGCGTTCTAAACGTTACCTATCCCAATAATCTTGCTGTTGAGATTGGCAAAGTGCTCACACCGACTCAGGTCAAGAATCAGCCCACTGTACAATGGAATGCAGAAACCAATTCATTTTACACCTTATGCATGACTGGTTCGTAGTTTGTCGTACATGTTTCAATGAAAACTTCAGAGCGAGAGAAAGAGTGAGTGAGTGCAATTTGTAAATTTTTTTTAAGATTTTTTTTTATCACTACAGATATACTTAATGTTGTTCTAGATTTATATTTTAAGTATCTTTATAATATGTTTAAAAATCTGCAAAACTTTCGAGATTTTTGACTTCTTTTTTTATTATAGATTACAATAATTATAGATAACAAATGGTATTTATTTTAAAGGAATTATGAAGGAAAGAAATCATTCTGGCAGAAATAACACGTTTGGTATCAAATATGCTCTTTAAAATTAAATTATTTAAAACAGATTTGTTCCATTCTCTCTCTCTCTCTCTCTCGCTTCGAGTTCTTTAATAGTAAATTTGTTAAGTTATTTCATTTTGCATTCTATACTCTGTTTTCATCTTTAAACAGATCCCGATGCCCCAAGTAGAGAGAATCCCAAGTTCCGTGAATGGCATCATTGGCTAGTAGGCAATATTCCTGGATCGGATGTGTCTAAAGGAGAGGTTCTGTCTCAATACATTGGTTCTGGACCTCCACAGGGTACAGGTCTCCATCGATACGTATTCCTGTTGTACAAACAGCCTGGCAAACTAACTTTTGATGAGAAGCGCTTGACTAACCGAAGTGGTGACAACCGTGGCAAATTCTCCACCAAGAACTTTGCTGCTAAATACAATCTCGGCGATCCGATCGCCGGTAATATGTATCAGGCAGAGTTTGATGATTATGTACCAATTCTCTATAAGCAACTTGAGGGTTAAGTTTGTACAATGCATACAATAACATATATATATATATGTGTAATTTCCACACATGTTTTTACATCATGTATATCCAACAGTTTGAATAAATAAAATCAAATATTCTTTAATGTGTTGTATATGTGCTTGTTGTGTAGTTAGGAAAATAAACAGCTAAGTCTTAAGTTAACAAAGCATAATTTAGTTTTAAATTTAAATTCACTTTGAGCGAGTGAAAATTTACCTATCAACATTAATGATATAAAAGTTATTTTTAATCTTTAAAAAAGAAACATTTAAAATGTTTTCCCTATTTGTGACTACATGTATGTACTTATTCATTACGCATATTGCATGAATTAATTTATGATGTAACAAATTTTCTCAGGAAAAATCCTATGCATTCTGTATGTTGTATATTTACGATATTGGAAAGGCCGGTAGGATTGGCCTTCTAACACGCAAGTTGGTGGGGATATATCTATAATGAAACGTTCCATCCTTTACCAGTCTCGTTAATATTGCTGTTGCAGCTTGTTGGAAAGGTGTCGCTAAAAATGAAGTATTTGATACCAGGTTTGTTTTATACAAAAATAATTTTTATTATAATTTTATACGAAAAATTACGGTATATTTATGAGTCATTTTGACATTTCAGTAAATATACAATTAGCAATAGATACTTTTTATATAATTTTTGTTCACGCGATGATTATAAATATATATCTTCAGGAATTCTTCTTTGTGTCATCAGTTTTTCGTTAGGCGATGTAGAATCAGAATTTAAGAAGGCGAAAATCGAGCCCGACATTATAGAAAAAGCACCAATCGAAAAGATTGAGGTATGTATTTGCAAGCATCGGGTAATAGGAATTTAACTGGATGCTCAATTTATAGTCGATTTTTAATTATTTACTTAATTAAATTATTTTATAATTTATTTAATTTTAATATTTTATTATTTATTAAGTTATTATAAATGGACCTGATATCAAAATTAATTGGCTAAAACTAAGAACGTTAACTTGTAATATCTTATACGATAAAAGTTTAATCACGATTTTAAGATGAATTTATAATTTACTTATAAATGATTTTGTATCACGTAGGTAAAATATGGCAAGAAGACAGTCGATTTGGGAACTGAACTGACACCGACTGAAACTCACGAGATACCAGAAATACACTATAAACACGAAGGCGGAGTTCTATACACGCTAGTTTTGACGGGTGAGACTTGAACTTTTCATTTAATTAATCATAAAAATAATTCAGATACACTCGCAAGAATAGACTTCGTGGCAAAATATCAAAAATAACTCTAGCAAGATTGCTTTGTTTTCTTGCTGCGAAGTTTCGCAAACAGCGAGACAGACAAACACATAAAGACACGCTATCCTCGAACTTTCACCGTCTCACAAACCAGTTTTCTCTACCGCCACTTACACCTGGCGACGCGCGGATTCTCTGGCATGTTAATTGTCGAGCTAGAACTTATATAAACTATACAAACGTTCGAGAATCGTTAAAATATGCAAAAGTTTAGAATCGTGTTAGAACTATATTTCTGACTTGTAATCAAATTACCGACTTCAATCATTTCATAATTTAGTAGGTATTTCTTTTTTTTTTCTTTTTTTCCATAAAATTCATACATATTTTACAATCGATGTATCCTATTACAGATCCTGATGCACCGAGAAGAGGAGGATACAATCGGGAGTTTCGTCACTGGCTAGTGGGAAATATACCGGAAGAGAACGTAGCTAAGGGCGAAGTTCTGGCGGAGTACGTCGGTCCTGCACCGCCGAAAAACACCGGAAAACATCGCTATGTGTTTCTCATTTATAAACAAAATCAGGGCGCAATTACCTTCGATGAAAGAAGATTGAGCACTTGGTGAGCAAGCATATGATTAATGGCGCAGCGTGCATCTAGACGTTTAATAACACATTTTATCTGATTATAGGGATGGAAGTCAGCGGAAAAGATTTTCCATAAAGAAGTTTGCGGACAAATATAATTTGGAGGGTCCGATCGCTGGTAATTTTATGGTAGCAGAGTACGACGATAATGTACCTGCTTATCATAAGCACTTGAATCTTTAATTAACCGGTGTATACGCATGAAATCCTTTTAGATCTATATATATATATATATATTCTAATAGAATTATATTATACGAAGAATATTGCGAATCTGTGCCATTATTCAATATACAAGAAAATTGTAAATAAAATTATAACGGGCTAATTATTGTATTTATATCTAATTTTTACCTCTCTTGACAAGTACGGTCGTATTTTTTATGTTATATTTCTGCAAAAATACTTATCTGTAGAACAAATGAAATAATTACTTACCAGGAGATAAAAACCATTTTCAACAGATCCTATTTATTTTCGTTGCTGTTGTTTTATTGTTATAAATATAAAAGGTACATGAGACATTCATTACGTTCGTATCCCCGAGGTCGTTACATGACATTACTGCGCCCTTTGAAGGCATATATCACTAGTAGTACGTGTGAATTCTTAATTTTACGAGCTTATTCTCTACGATCGATTATAAATACCTGCGGCTCTTTAGTGTTATGTCATATACATTGACTAGAATATGATGAGCGCAATTCGTAATTAAAATTACGAATCTGATAAACACCCCTGTAGAGCGTAATATTTTAAAAAGAGCAGAAGCTAAGTCGGGAAGCAGAAAGTTAATTCCATCATGAAATTACAGAAGTACAGGGTGCAGCCTTTTTTCCTCTATATATCACCTTTACGGCGACACGGAAATTAAATACGTACATGTTGCCATCTCCGCTGTCTTGTAGGCCTTTAGAATATCATCGATATATAATGCATGTTTCAATCTAATCGAACACTTGTCTCTTATATTTCCCTGCATAGTTTTCGAAAATACTCATTCTTCGAACGAGTGCGTGTCACGTTGCTTCAAAACAACTAAATTTAAGAAACGCGACGTCTTATTACTAAAGTTTTTATAGCACTATTTGTGGACAGCGTAATGAAGAATAAATAAATCTTCTCGTCAATATTGTAATGAATGCTCTTCGAATATCTTCTTTTTGGCGAAACATATTATTCACTAATTCACTTGCAGCTGCATAGCTTTCAGGTGTCTTCAATGTTTTACGTCAGTATAACAAGCTCACAACTTACCAGACCGTCGAACTAAATATACCACAGAAAACTGCATTTTCTTTCAGAATAGCACCAATTTGAGCTCACTCTGTCGAGTCAACCGACATCTTATCTTGTCCGTTGGATGTGCAATATTACATCTTGTTTTGAAAAAACGTCTATTCCTACTTGCGCAAGAAATATCCCATTCGTGGCAGTGAGAGCGGTCTTGCAGTTGCCTTCGATCATGTCTGGCAGCGATAATACGTTCAGCGCAATTTAAAACCAATTCGTTAGAACGATGGAGATTCATCCAGTCCTTGTATCATCTTACTGGGTATCCTTAAACATGCCATTAAAATAATATCTTGGAATATACGCTTAAAAATTTTTTACCGCAATAGAATTGCCGCGATAGGTACCTGACTATTATTCAGTAGTCGACGGTTCGCGCGTATCACGCTGTATGTATTAGAACCAATTATTATCAACTCCAAAGTTCTCAAGGCAAGACCAGATCTGGATATATGGTCATGTTCCAGCAAAGCTGATGATCTCGAACGTCTCCCCATCCGCCGTTGCCTTTGCGAAGTTTCGTTTTCTTCGCCGTTCCAGCGATCGTTAACGTTAATTGCGAAGGGAAAAGATGATTGCGCGCCGCATTCAAGACGTTTTGGACCTTCGCTATCACTGCCGTCGATTCACAATTATTCTTCTTATGATGCACCCCACTAAAAAATAAAACAACCAATTAAAAGCGTATCTACAGCATGTATCTATAGTATATATTGCTGTTATCTAGAAAAGATTGTCTAGAAAATAAAGAAATGACTTTATTTTATCTTTATCTAAATTATTAGGATTCTGTTTATTAAAGTTCTTTGTTAATCATTATATGATATGAATTGTGTATTCCTTCGACATTTTTCGACTTTAATATTTATATTTGCATATTATCCAAGTCAATAAAGAAACTTTTTTTTTGTTGGATTGAATTATTTGAAGAACTCTTGTTTTCAAGAAATAAAAATTTATAAATAAAAATATATTGTTTTCATATCCTAAATTGTTTTGCTCAACAGAGGCGTTATCTTAAAATAAATGCTGATAAGAATATGTATTATCAACTGGAAAATATATGTTACTGATAAATATAATAATAAAATCAGGCTATTTACTATCTTTCAATAAATAATAATTTCACTAATTAAAATGTAGAGACTAGATAAAACGATATATAATTTTATCTTCTGCCTAGATCAATTAAAAATAAATCATCTTTATTTTAGCTGTGATAAATTTAATGAATCGTATCTTTCTCTAGATAATTGTAAGTTATCTAACCGCAATACTGAACGTGTCGTTTGATAAAAGCTTAATTTTCATTAACGTTCGAAGGAAATAGACAAAGGGCTGATACTCACCATTCTCCGATATGGAAGACTCTCGGAGCTCTCATCGTCATCGTGATCAATCCGGATTCAGCGCGAGGCACTATCCCGGCGCCACGACTGGACGGCACGCACGTTTGCGCGATATACTGAAGACTCCAGTCCCAGTTGTAATCGTCGTACGAACAAAATTGCGCCGCGCATTTTCGTAATTTGTTCCATGTGACACGATTGAACGCCATGCCCATGTTGTGCTTGCTAGATATCCACGGAGTAACTTCCGCCTGTCCCAACAGAACGAAGACCATCGTTATCAAGTATCGATGTAAAAGTGATTACAAATTTCTTTTCCATCGTGTCTCTTGCATCACGTAAAATCTACTGAGGGAAATCTAATCCAGACTACGTATCTACAACTAAAGCGAACAATTGAGACAAAGTCAGAATTTCAGTCGCAAATATCTCCTATTAGGCTGAATTCAAGAAACCAGAACTTTGCCGTTTATTCTTGCCAAAGACACGGCTTGTGACTTCATGCGTGCGAAGATACTTCGTACGCTCACGGTAAGAACCGAGTCGATTGTATTATGACTTTGTATCGTGCATGTGACGGTAATAGATGCTCGGAACATGCACTATTGCCTGGGGGAGAAGTGGAAATTCGTCTACAGAGGCGTTCCACCTACTGCGTCTGGCATGGCAAGAATATATGCTCGCGTTGAACGTTGAATTGATGTGTTATGTTCACGAGGTTCGCATGGGTTCGCATACACGTTACTATTTTCTTTCTACAGAATAAAGAGCGCGCTTTTCCGGTCCTCTAATTCAACGTCAAGCAAGTCGGAGCCAACCAATCGATCGCCACGCAATGCGTCCTTTGCTGGTCGGATCGATGCGAGCCGGTGGAAGCGAGCCGTGCAAAATTTGCCAGTGTACAAAGTTTAACGGGGGAGAAGATGGGGGGAGGGGGGAGATTACTACTTGCATTTTCTTAATACGGTGGAAGGCGAAGCAAAAGAAAGAAAAAAGAAGAGATGGTGCGAGGCCAGGCGAGTAGAAAGAATCAAAATATGGACGGCAGGCGATTTGATGTTGCTACTCGGACTCGGGAATCGGTGGATTCGGAGAACCTTCTGATAATGGTTGTAGAGGCTGGGCAGGAGTTGAAAGGCCCACCCGGGCCCCGCTTGCATCGCGTTCTGATAGTAGGTGGCTGACACGCCACCGACGCCGACGCCGACGCCTCTGACGCCGCCACCGACGCCGACGCCAACACCACCGGTACTCCCGTTACCGATGCCGGCGGCGTTACCACCGGCGTTATTCACGCCGTCGCCACCACCGCCGATGACGGTGACGATGCCGCCGTATCCGTTGCCAACTTGCTGCCTCTGCGCCATAGCCGATGCTTCTTGCCGCTTTAATCCACGCAGCAACTCCTTCTGCAGAGCGCTATCGACGCCGAGGAACTAACGGATCGGGCGTGCGTGAAACATCGACACAGACATACTAATGGTGAACATATGATAACGTCGGATACGTTTAACGTCGTAATCGTGCAACGGTGCGCAACGACACGGTATTTCCGCTCTTCGAGATTTCTGCGTGTCGAATCAGAAAGAAAACAAAAAAATACGCTGTGAGAAAAGGTAAAAAAAACGTCTTGTTCGAAAGCGATGAGTCGCGTTTCATGAGCATGGTAACGCGCTAATTTTGCCAGATATTGTCACGCTACAAGCGCCAGCAACAATGTACTCGTGCGCCAGTGAGAAAATCGCCTTTGTCGTATACGCCTAATTATGATGAGGCAATGAATGCGTGTGTGAGAGCCGCTAAACAAACGTTAGATCGTCTACGCATTGTCGATCGCCTGTAAATGTGCCTCTCATTACGTATGCCCGCGCCCGGTATATATACTATATATTCGTTCGTCCTTATTCTGTGCGTGGAACATCGCGCAAAGCAAATTTAACGAATGTGTGCCAAAAAATACAGAAAAGTTCTCACCTTACGACTAAAATCCGTAAAATAGTTGTACGTCTTTAAATATGTACCCAACGACAGAACGTTGCATCTCTCGCAACTGAGCTTGCAAGTGCGCTCCATGAGTCTGAGCACGTGTAAGAAGTCTTCGGCGACGTAATGATCTTCCTCGAGGAAGAGGACCATCCCGGTGTGATTTTTCGTCACCGCCAATTGATCGAATACCCTGTTCGCTTTCCACCACCAGTGGTGCTTGGTCTGCGTAAACTTCGCTTCCCTGTAGTGGCCGTACAAGTCCGGATGTTTGGCGTTGGTGCATTTTAAATTTAAGGCCCTGCGGTTCGTGGAAGAGAGATAAAATTTTATTGAATTCAACGAATTCGAGGGAATTCGCTCGACACGTTACAAAAATGGCAAGGGCAACACGTTTTCGACTTACTGCTCTTTGCGAATATTTCGCGGACAGTCGTTGGGTCCTTCGCCGGGAAACGTATGGGGATGAGTCTGTATGCTGTGCGGATAGAAGATCTGCATGACCCTGCAAAAGTCGACGCTCTGCACGAGATAGTTGATGTCCGGATGCCAAATGTCGTGGCTAAATACGAGAAGGGCCTGCTCGATGTCCTTAGCTTGCGCCAGCGAGACGATAAGGTGCCGCAGATAAGTGAGCCGTGTGTGCACTTGAATGACTATAATTGGAGCGTCGCTGGCCAATGGCCCAAACGCCTCCTCGTTGTACACTTTTTGCTCCGCATTCGCTCGCTCGATTTTATGACGAATTTCCGCAATCTCCAACTCCGTAAGCGCTCCCGAGCTAGAAGCGTTCGCCAAGCTCGTCGACGCATTACGACCCTCCTTCAAAAACCTGAAAGCAAACGACGAAACGTTGGCGGAAGATGAACTAATTATTCACGTTATCGCCAATTAAAACTTTTCCCTAAAACCCTTGGCTTTTTTATTATCGCTAATTAAAAATTTCTCTAAAAGAGATAATTTTAGAATAATATGTCTTGAGAAAAAAAAAACAGATTTGCTTGATTTAACTTTTTAAAAGAGAGAAAGAAAAGTGATTATACGCTCTAATTAGGAATCAATGTATTATTTACCGATTCGTAGTGTTATACTTACAACTGTGATTATCAGATATTTTTATTTTGTATTTTATCATAGATTTTCGATATTAATAGTAATAGTAAATGCTACGATATAACACATTGTTGCAACATAAAATGCTACACGAAATATGCAAAATTACCTGTGCAACTCTTGAGGCACTAGGGAGAAAAGCGTCTCGTTCGATGACGATTGTCCGGAATCATCTCGACCCGTCAAACTGATCACGTGAAGTTGAAGCCAGAGGAACGTAGCCAGGAAGACAAACACGAGGGTCCTCAATAAAATTCCGCGACCTGATCTCGAACCTCCGGGGATTGCCGTTCCTACATGAACGTATCTTTCGTTAAATTTCTCATTAAACGGACAATACGTTTTCAGTGTTTCGTCAAGGTATAAAAGTCCTTTCTCTTAAAATCGATACGTGTTTCAGGATGTTTTTATAAAATAAATCTAATAAAAAGATAAACGGCATCTGAGTTCTCTCAAATCAACTCAACTTGAGGACTATCGTAACTCGAATCGATCCTAATTGAAATGAAGGAAGACGTTACTTAGACATAACGAGAAAACATAAAGTAGAAACCCCTGTATCTTCAAATCATACTTTATGTATGAATCACGTGATATCGGTTGTGCACCTACCTCCCGACTTTTTCCTAGTATATAGTGTACAGCCGGGGTACTGCTTCGCAAAACCTTGTGTGGTCGAGTCGTGAGCTTTTCCTGCGCACATAGATAATTGACCGATAACGTTAAACAAGCGTATACATACGATAGCGAACTAGTTTTCATCTATCGCTGGGTGCTCTATCGCTTTTACTTTCAATTAGCGATATCGTTAAAGAGTGAAATGTAAAATAATGTAACGCGCTGAAAACTGCGTGATATAACATAATATACTTTTTAATAAACAATATATTTGATACAGATATATTTTAAACATCACCAATTAATTTAATATACAAAATTTTACAATCTAGATAAAATTGGAATTTGTTTTATTTAAATTAATAATTTTAAGAGAGGTATATAAAATTAAAAATCCGAATATTATATCTTTAAATATTCGTTTGCCAAAACAATTTATACTCCTTTATTTAAAAAGGTTTTAACAGAAAAATGTATCAAATGGCTAAACGTTTTACTCTATTTTCAAAGGATAAAAAGTCCGAATTAAATATCGCGTTACATGTAAAATCATAATATAGCGTATAATTATTAATAAACAAAGTAACGCGTTCGATGCTGCGGAACGATGTATCCACTCGATAAATATCGCCAAGTGAGATGTACCGCAACAATGAGACCGACATGATAATGCTCTATGCGTATACAACTGAAATTCGTCGAATATTTGGCTGACAAACGGTTACGTCGCTTGGAACCCGATTTTATACGATGAAATGCGTACTACATAAAATTAAAATAGTATTATGGAGAGCATCTACATGGAATCGCACTGGACGAACAGAGAATTGCAAATTGTCTCTCATCATTCCTCAAATATTCGACCAACACGAACATCGTCGCGTTTATATAACAAATTTTATGTAACTCAGACTGTGCATTATCATACGTAACATTGTCACGGTATGTATCATCTTATTTTACATGTGATGATGCATGTACATAAGTTGACAAGCACTCGTCGAGTTTTTTATGTTGTCTTTACACAGAGTGGTGTTATAGAGATATTGCAAGCTATTTTCTGGGAGAATGTTAAAGATAAAACTTTTATCTTGGTTTTTTTTTTTAATTTAAGCTTTTTGTATAAAAACTACTATTGTTGGATTCAGAGACACGTTTTATTTTTTGTAATGCTTTAATACTGTTATTAAGACAAAGACAAAGAAATTATAGATAGAATGTTACATCTCAGATTTCTTTGCCATAATAATAAAAAATATTTTTTATAATCTTAACAATTTTATAATTTAGATTCAAACTGAATTTAAAATATATTAAAAATTTTATTACGACTTGAGCTCTTAGGTTCGTAAAAGTTTAATAAATTTCACTTTAACAATTGTACATGTTTCCACCTTAATAAAATCGAATAAAATAAAAATTGTATGTTTTTTAAAGTAATTGTATTTTCTTCATTTTAATAACTAATAATTTACGTGCAAAAATATCGAAGTAAAGTTAAGAGAAAATATTTTACAAAATATTCTATTTACAATCTCATCTATAATCTTCAGGAAAATGTCAGAAAATTTTCTTGTCTCAGTTCTTCTAAAAGATTTATCTCACTTACAAAAGATTTTGAAAAATATTAAGATCAAAAATTTTATCGTTAATGGTTTTCAAACAAATAGTTTCCGCTTTAAGCGAATCGTTCTACATACAACATCGTTTACAAATCATTTTGACTAAGCGCGTAGAACTTAGGCTATTTCTTTACTCACCTTTCATAGTGTCATTCCTAGGAGATCGTCCTGAAATAAAATTTATATAACGTGTTAGTGAATCGAGAAACTCGCAGGACAAATAAATTCAAATATCACAAACGTGTAAAAAGAAAATCACATTAACATAAAGATAAAATATTAGTTCCTTTTTGAGCAAGATAAAAATGATAAAGCTCATCATACACAATTTCTCATCAAATTTTCCGAGAAATTCAATAGATTCTTCTATGTGCGTTGCACGAGAGAAAAGTTCAAAGCGTGCGTTAAAACGCAGAATATCTCGTGTTAATGTAATAATACGCGACAGCGGATTGTATAGGAATGTGCAATGATACTGTCAGAGATCTCGTTGAGATACATTTGAAACGTGAGAAAAGCTCTGATGTTATTTTAAACTTTTGTATAATTCATTGATAACAAAGAAAAAGATCCGGCAATCAACGCAGTTGCTATTCTGTTTCACAAAGAGAATTACACAATTTTTAACAATTATAATTTACGTAAGAATTATACAGTTTTTATAATTGGCTTGTATGATAATAAAAATTGCTGCAGGCTGTATGGAGTTTTATTTGCCGAACCGCAATTAATCCAAAAAAAGTCTTTGCTTTAATATCCTCTACCACCTCCTCTCATTTGATTTTTTATAAAAGCAGCATTTTCTTTCAGAAACCAAATCTATCTAAGCTCTCACTTAGCATATATGTGTATTGGACTTTCTCGAAACTGTTTGGCGTATACGTCGCAAAAGATCTTCTCTTTCTCAGGAAGTACACTATCAAGGTAAAAATATTTACGTACAAATACACGATACAGAAATATATTTTTTTCCTCTATTTTCCTCCTCGTTTATGTGTTAGTACATGCACTAAGAAAAAAAGATGTAAACTTAATTAAATTTTTTCAGTTCAGAGAGAGAGAGAGAGAGAGAGAGAGAGAGAGAAAATATTTATTTATTTTAGTTAAATATATATATATATAGTTAATTTAAATACATAAATGCGTAAACCAAAGTTCAAGAATTTTATATATTTAAGTAAAATATATAAATACTTGAAATAAAACAATTTAATTAAATTAAAAAACTTAACCAAGTTAACAACTTTTTTCTCAGTGTGAATTTTAATTAAAAATGTGTATTATTATTGTTTAATTTGTACAACTATTTATTACATTTAACTGTTACTATCGCTTACTGACATCATTAAAGATAACAATTATCTGTCTGCACAGAAAAAAATTAAAATCAAATCAATAATTCATTCTACATATACACAAGAATATAAAATCTTTTTAAAAAAAATTATAATCTTAAACAGAGATAATTTGCTAACACAAAGAAAAGTTGTTTCTTCGCTTTGTCTGTTTAAGATTATCAAAATCTTTCAAGATTTATATTCTTTATATATGAAATAATTGTTTATCACATAAAAAAATAAATTCTTAATTCACGTATATTTTTATTTTTGAATGCTGTTTGTTTTCATTTAAGTATGAAATGCTCTCTTTAATTACAACTGTTCACTTGCATTAATAATAAATATCTGTGCGAAGTATATTTTAGTCTTAAGATCATATTCTTGTTTCTAATATCATATTGTTCTCACGACAAGCTTTTTCTCCTTCTTTGGTAACCTTTTTTCATATAAATAAATTTTTAATTTAGATAAAAAGTTAATAAATTAAAGTTTATGTGTTTCAAAAATAACAAGTTAAAGTTAAAAATTAATCATTTAAAATTAACTTAAGTTAAAAATTATTAACTTTATTATTTAACTTTTAGTTTTTTAATTACCCAACCCTGTAAATGAGTTACAAGAATTTGTAACGCTGTGCGAAGCAAATAAATCTCCCTAAAAGTCGTTGATCAAGAAACGTGGTAATCTTGTGTAGCGGGAGATTCCGCATTACTCAAGACCCAAAGCGCACGTGCATGTCGTCTGTTAAAGCCCCTCTCGGGTCGTTGACCGCACACAATCCCGCCAGACAGGCGCACGTGCGCGCGGCCTGGGCCGCCTCCCCACTCTCCGTCGACCGAAGAGAGTGGGGAGGCGGCCCAGACGGGCACATGTGCGCGGTCAACGACCCGAGAGGGGCTTTAACAGAGGCATGCACGTGTCTTGAGTAATGCGGAGTCTCTCGCTACGCAAAACTACCACATTATTGTCACTCATTTATAAAATTAGATAATTAAACAACTCAAAGTTAAATAATAAAGTTAATAACTTTTAACTTAAGTTAATTTTAAATGATTTAATTTTTAATTTTAATTCAGGAAAAGTCACATGTAATAGACGGATAGATATTAAGACGTTGGGTATAAAAATAAAAGAAATAAAATAATGAAAAATAAAAGGAAAAAAAAAGAAAGTTCTTAAATATGCAAAAAAGATGAAAATGGAGAAGAAAAAGGAAAAAAGGGGGGAAAGAATTTAAAATAAAAAAATCCATATTTTAATAATATTAATCATTAATATAACATTTGTTATAAAAAGTAAAGATTAGAATCATAACCCGGCATTGTAAGATTAAAGAAACATTACATAAACCTTACATTGAAACATTATAACATTGTATAAAAGTTACAAAAAATTTCTGCAATGTTACTACAAACTTACGGTAACGTTAAAATATCCGCGATTTTAAACCTGAAAATCTTTATGATGTTTCGGACTATTTGGGATCGTCTACTGGTTTTACTGGTAAAAGAAACGAAATGCAGCACTAGTAATTTTCACTTCTGCCAACTACATTATTTTTATTAGCAATAACCAAACCCATTTTCAAATAGACTATCAATGATTATAAAATAAGTGAGAAAATAGTTTCGTAAGTGAAATATTATATTCACAGAGTATGCCTCCAAAATGTGATTCAAACTTTCAAAGATAATTAAAATGTTCAGCTCGTCCTACCTAATCTATATCGATAATTAACAGACGGCCGACTTTGTCATAGTGATAGACGGCCGGTTGCCTGTACATACACACAGGCGGATCTGTCGCGACGGATCTGCCGCAGCAGACCCGTCCGCATTGAAGAAAAAATAATCCTAATACAAGCATATTTAATGTTAAATGAGCGTAATTCTTTAAATAAAATAAAATTTGTTTTCAATTAAGAATAATTTATTTTTAATCAAAGATTATTTATTCTAGGCGCTGCACGCTGTTCTGAGTTCATAAAATATTCTTAGATTCTTAGATTATTTCTTTAAGAATTTATTATTTTGTATAATTAAATACTAATTTTTTCTGTGTGGCGATATATGTATAAATCGCAAAATTATCACGCACTTTTTATTGTTAAGCGATGCGAGAATAGCGCAGATGCCTATCGTAGATAAGAAACTTGTGTGCCGATTTATCAGGTATGTGCACCTTTCTCAATCGAGGGCCATAAAGTATGACATGCATTGCGCGCATTTGCATAAAGAGTTTATAAGGCAATGACGGTATTCCGCGACATTGCGGGCTGAAGATAAATGCGTGGCTTCCGTGTACTAAGATGTTTATGATAATGCGATGCTCGATTCACCTTCAAAGCGTGACAGCAAAATGACGATACATAATCTTTCTATTATTGCAATATAACTTTCCTCTATACGTTAATTATTTTGCATGAGAAATTTCTTCTTTTAATATCAAAAACGAATTGATAATATTCGATTGATTGTAAGAAATTTGTATTGCACTTTGAAAAGTTTATCTCCAAGAAAATGTCAGAAGTTCCAAGAAAATTGAGTCTTCAAATTATGTAAAAAACGATGAAAGATTATACAACATGCGCCACAAACGTAATTTTGTAGATAATATGTGTAGATTAAAACGTATCTACATAAAAGTATCGCTTTTAAATGTTGTTTTTTAAGTTTGTTTTGCCGACATCTAAAAATAAAATTGTGACATAAGAAAAGATAAGTTGCAGTAATACATACTAATGCATATCTTTATAGCTCGACTAAATTCTATAATTAATAAATTCGTCAGTACGGAATGCAAATACTTTATTAAAACAACAATGCACTCTACACCTGAGTAATATTGAAATAAAGATTTTAAAATAAAATGGAAAAAAATCGAGTTGAAGAGAATCACTGTAAACAAAAACGTCTCAAATATCACTTCTATATTTAATTGGATCCGATAATTCGAATAATTGTATTTTAATACCGCAAAAATACATCTTTTATCCCACCGAATTTCATTTGTAAACCACGTCGTAGATAAAATTAAAGGTGCATTCGTTTACATACATACGTGAAGATAAACGTTCGACGAGCGACGAGATCGATAAAAAGCAAGCGAGAGAGAGAGAGAGAGAGAGATGCATAGAAAAAGAGAGATTTGAAATCGCGTGGGAAGAGAATTGGCACGATGGCGCACTCGAGACGAATAACTTCCAGCATTGCATAAAATTCCAGCTAGCGCTATCTCTTTCTCCCACTCTCTGATTTAGTCGTTATATTTATCGCGGTGACAATAAAAAGCTCGCGGCTATGTACAAGGCATCGCTTCTATCACTGGTCGCACGTGCAATCGTCGAATTCCGCTCGCGAATATCTACGATCCACTTCGTTTTTCTGGCATCTGTTCAACGAACGCCGAATTTCCTCGACCTGCTCGTTCTGCTCGAGCAGTCCGCTGCGATTCCACCAAATACGCGTTTGACATTTCGGTCAAATGATAAGTACTGCAGTGTGACAAAGACCGGTTTTCGAGATTTATGCTGAAATCGATGCACCATGCATACTGCATCACGAATAAAATCATGCATATAAATTGTCCCAATATCATAACGTTTTTTTAGAAAATGCACGAATGCTTTTTACCAATGCACCTCAAATATAACTCAAGTGCATCGTTTCCGCTAAATTTAAAACAATGCTCACGCTAGTAATATTTTAATGATATACCGACGTTTCGCAAGTCACGTATTATCGAGGTTTTGTTAAATTCATAATTTTTAGTCGCATTTTTTCACACTTTTTAAAAATTTTCCCATATATTTCTTTTTCGAAAAAGGAATTCTAAAACAACGAGAAAAAATAACCAGATTTCGATTAAAAAAAAATAATATTGTATCGTCTAATACTGTTGTGAGATTATCTCGCTACTCTCGTAAGTATTATAAAGAGACAGTGATATCAGTAGTAAAATAACATAGTTATCTTGCTCGAAAGACTTGTAAATAATATTATCAATTATCGTTACCTCGGTGAAGAAGAATGAAGCATCGTTCGGCCCTCCATTTTCACGAAATCTGGAACACATGGATATATTCCAACGCGCGTGTTCAAGCAAACATATACGAATTATACAATTGCATTTATTTCTAGCAAAGTATTTGAGAGTAATATTATACTTTACGAAATAAAATAACGTTTCCAATATACTCATTTGCTAATTGATACTGCGGAACGTAACAAATTATTTAGAATTATTCAGTAAAATAAAACGAAAAAAGATAAGAAGAGAATAAAAACGAAATTAAACTATTCATCTTCTTATTGCATTTATATTCATATCAATCGATTTATCTGAAAAATAGATAGATAAGAATACTGCATGTGTATATAAGTTAATAGGAAAATTAGATTATCGATCTTATTATCGCGAATTGAAACGCGCATAGGTACCTATAAAAGCGTTCTAAAAAGACGATTTATCAATGTCGCACATTATGCTTAAGTGGAGCATGTGTATATAATACGATACGGATGGACGTGAAATTAAAACTACGTTATGAGCTGTATACCAGCTAGTCGTGTGATATCGATCCGATATTGTTCCGCTTAAATGAGCCTTTACATGGTAGTCTTTACAAACGTGACAGTATCCATATAATACATATTAGTACGATTTATGAATGAACCCTATATCATATTGCACTCTCGATTCCCAAAAGCAATAAAAAAAGGACTCGAAATATTTTTATCTCTTAAAATCTTAATTAAATTCATTTCGCCAGCTGCTCATTAATGATCATCGTGGTGGAGAAAGGAGAAGAGAATAGGAGATAGGAGCGAATGGCCCGAAATTACTTTATCGCGTGTGTACATGCCCCAATTCTTTTGTAAGTGATGTAATTAATTATATTAATTACCTTTCGCTTATCTTGTAACACGTGGAGCAAAGTAAAAAAATTTTGCTGAAACTTCTCTTTCATTGTCTCTCACTGCGAAAATACTTTCATCCTTCCATTAGGCGTATACAATAACTGAATTCCTTTTTTCTAATGACTTATTTTTATACACACAATAAAATTGCCCTCCATTTAAGTATTTTATTACACATTATAACACAATGTAATTTTACTGAAAAGTTTTCATTATATTCCACCACTAGAAGAAAAATTTTGTAAAATATCTTTATCCTTTGTTATGCGAGTACAACTTATGATTCATTTTCTTAAAAATAAAAATCGTTATCTTTAATTACTTCCCACTTATCTCTTATCACAGTGTTATAATACCGCAATAATCCACAACATGATTTTGCTCAAGTGTTCTTTTATTATTTCTATCTAGAAAATATTTTTACAAATATTTACAAAAATTTGTATAAAAAAGTAAAAACTGTTAAATCTTCAATGTTTATTTATGCTTAGCTTTTCCTAAGCAATTAGCTGACGTAAAATTAAAGTAAGCGCCTTACAGTGAAAGAAAAAGTAGAAATGTTCGTTGATCTGTGGACGCAAATCAATCGAAATGGAAGGTAGACTGGTTCAACCTTGTTTTGCATGTCTTTATAGCAAACCTGCTTTATAGCAAACTTGACCTAGACCATGACATTATCCGCATAACATTTTTCATCTAAAATTTAAAGTGTATACCGCAAAAATATTCAATAACAGAAAAAATGCGAAAAGAACATAATAAAATATTCACAGTTGAGAAAGATTCGTTCCAAATACAGCAGGCAATTCACAGATTGAAAATGCAAGAATGTTCTAAATAAAAAAAAAAAAGAAAGAAAGAAAGAAAAAGAACAATTAACGATTCCCTCTGAGACCGTTTTCCGTCGCTTCCTGTCAAACGCAGTTTAATTACGAGCGCACGGTGCAATAACGAGATGGTGAACGTACCATTGCGATCGAGACGAAGACGACGACCGGAAATTTGGGTCCTTTCATTCGGTGGGCGCGTGCCTCGCTCCAACACTTTTGACGGACGGGTGCACCGTCTATTTCTGTGTTTCTCGGAGAAGATGTTATAGTTGTTATCGCGCCGCGCATGGCGTTGGTACTGTTGGTCGCCGGTGAATAATGCATCGGATCGTCAGATGCATGCATATATCGGTGAGGCGTGTGTGCTCTCGTATACACACAGGGGAGAGGAGGCAATAGGTAGATGTTCCGACATATGCCTCCAAAGCATACGTGTGTGTTTGTATGTGTCGGTGCGGTTATACTCCATGCGGTAATATTACCGCGGTGTCCCTGAATATCGATTCACCGGTATATCAATAAATGTATGCGGCGTGTCTTTTTTTTTTTACAATCCGACATTCTCATAATCACTTTAATCGTTTCCTCGATGTACAGTGCGCATTGTGACGAGCGAGTACTAACGACTCGACTCGTTACAAGCGTGACCTAACGAGTCAGTAATTTATAAGACCTTTGTACGATATTTATAAATTACAAAAAACCTAGGCAAATATATGAAATCTAAGATTTCAATCTATGTTAAATGATGTGTTAATAGTGTTAATAGATACGTGACACAAGATTATTTCATTTTTATCGTTTCGAATCGTAAACACACGTTTCGTAATTGCCATAATCAGCCTTTCGTTTCAGACTTTATGCTACGATACGTTAAATTGTACGTGAAAACTCGATAATTGCAGAATTTGAAGGCGCGGAAAATTCTTTGAACGCAATTCGGCGAAAGCGGTTTTTTTTTGCGGATCTTCGAATTTTTAACTTTCACCTCTCGCGGCTTTTCAACCAGAAAAGTCTCACTTTTCACGCTAGAGTCCCGTTGGCAATCACGAAACTCCAAGTGAGCTTGCATAATATCATGTTTCAGGTATAGCTAACGCTTATATAGACATTTATATATGAGTGATTCACTCGAGTCACTCCATGCAATATCACCGGGATCTGTATATCCATGTTACCGAAATGTTTTCATATTCACGCGAGAATTCCCGCAAACTCAACTACCATAGAGCATTATCGCACTCGATAAAGATTAGATGTATATGATATGATATGATGACTATACACTTAATAAAATGACTATGACGTTACGATAAGAGTAAACTTTTATAAATTTTGACGAGATATGTCACACGCGCGTTTTATAATCTATTAGAGCTTGTTCCACTTACTGTACGCTAAAGAAGAATCGATAACTTCGATAAGCATTGCTGAGAAATCTATTTACAAATATTAAACGAATAAAAAAAGGGCTCTTTTTTTAAACAGCTGAGGTACCGCCGACATCAATTCTATCTCACAAGTTACGAAATTATTCGCACTGTGAAATTATCGTAAATTATTTTTTTTCCTTCTCCAAGTCTAGAAAAGAAGAGTATATCACGGAGGGGAGATAAACGATTCGCGCGTTAATCGTGCATTTAGCAAAATGACAATGGTACCACAAAACTAAAATAAATTTTAAAGAGATCATACATTTTACAATCAATCGGCGCTTACTCATTTATTGTGCGTTAAAAAAAGGATAAATAAGCGTCGTTGAGAAATCGATTAATATTCAGAAACGGAAAAGGTCCTTTTTTTTTTAAACAGCTAAAATGCCGACGTCTCGACATCAATTCTATCCCACAAATTACGAATTATTCGCACGGTGAAATTATCATATAAATTGTCCCTTTCCTTCTCTGCGAATATAAAGAAACCATTCGCAACCTAAAAAAAAAACGCGGACAAGGATACACACGTCTAACAATAGCACCGACATTCGTATTGCCGTCGAACGTTTTACCATCCGTTTATCGTAACTGAGGCGTGCTATTGTAAAAAATCGTTACACGTTTCGGTACAAGATGCTGCCGATGTGCCGTGCTGCGCGCGCACACGTAGATACAGCAGGTAAACGAGATTGCACCCGCGATATTCCGCATCGGGAATGCATAAGATCTGCATTCGACAAAAACGCTATTCTCTAAATGCGTTTCCCAACCGCGAGATTGCACCGTGAGATTTTTCCTCGCGCGCTCTTCCGAGAGGAAACCGTAGCAGAGGGCCGCCCGCACGCGATATCTCACCCGACGATCACCGCCCTTTTCTTTCGCGGATTATTTATTCCTACGGGGAGAGAAGGCCAAATATAACGTGTGTACAAATCATTATCGCACGCTACCGCCCACTCGTCACGTTAACCAAAAGTCTCGGCTTAATGGCATGGAATGGTTCGATCCGACGTCCGGACACGGCTCGCTTATCGCGATCGGCCATGTGCGATCGCCGGATAACGAATAATCAAAATTTAATTTTCTGAGTCACGAATGACAGTTACGTAACAGTCACTGTAAAAATGCTTTATTGCGGCTATACGTTTTGGAATAAACTGCGTGGAAAATATTTAGTTACATACGATTACATAGTGATCTAAAAGTATAACAGAGTACTTGAATATCGGAATCAAATATTTTTAGGACACGTTATGTTTCACTAGAAACGATTGTTGTTGAAAATAAAATGAATTAAAAAATTCGGCTCAATATTATCTATAATTGGTTACCTCGCAAAGAAGAATCTATAAAGAAAGAGTCTGTCTAAAAGATGATGTCTTGAAAACGTATGAGTCCAAATTTCATGAAATATTCCGAACGAATATATCAGTGGGATTTAAAATAAAAGGGAGACGGTCGAAGTTGATCGAAGTAATCTAACTTAAATGAAGTTAATCGAAGTAATCGAAGTTAAAGAGTAGCACTGCGGCAATTGCAGTTATCTCGGTGCAAAAATCTCGTAGGAAACGACCGACCGGCAACCACAGCGGCTCATTACAAAACCCGTATCGTGTTTTTTTTCCGGACTCAGACCGGCGCGCGGCGCGGCGCGGCGCCCAGATCGGTGCAAACAAATAATTAGTTTCTCAGGCTCATCGTCGCTTGGAACCGGAAACTGCGTACGTTGCGGTTAACGGCAGGACGAGATTGCGGTATTAGCGCGATACCGGGTGAGAAAACGGACGGCGGGCCAAAAGGAACAAAAATAGCCATTCGCTCCGTCCTTGTTCTACCGCACGCTTTCCGGCTTTTCGCATAGCTTACGATTCTCGGAAGGAGAGACGCCTGCTCGGTCTCATGCATGCTCCCGAGAGTGCATGCAAATCGAGAAGCGCAAGGCCGGATACTTCGACCGTGAAAAACCGGCACTGGCAGCCTAGAGAAAAAAAAAAAAAGAACAGTCCATGACGAGCGCGAGAGACTTGTTCTAGAGCGCGCAATGCGCCGTAATCATATGCGGTGATGTAACCGGAGTATCGTGACTTGTAACATCGATTTCTACTGCGTATCGCACGTACGATCAAAGGAATAATTGCTAGTATCGTAATTGATTATGCGTGCTCTCGGAATAGTGAGTTTTTCCTGCAGAGGAAAATGAGACGAGAAAAGAAAATGCAATGTAAACGATCTGCATTCAATTATTTTTCACTCGTATGAATTTTCCAATTAAGACGTTAAGCCGACGTCGAAATAGTATCGTAAAGTAATTTTTAGTAAAGTAATTTTTTCTATTAATAAGGGAAGCACTTTATTCACCGCGGTAGAATCAGGATGTTGGATAACGATGCGACACAATGCGGAGCTACGTATAAAAGCGTTCGCCAGCAGGCACATTCTAACGATATAGTCTTCCCTCACGGAAACTGAAATATTGTAATATTTTATCACAAGGTTCCACTGAAAATATCTTTCTCGCGGTTTTTACATTTTCAACATTGAATATTTTTACAACCGGGTCTTCAATTACACATTATCTACATTTCAATAAATTCTGCTAAAGAATAAAAACACATTTATTGTTTTTTCTTCATTTCACTTCTTTTGCCGTTTTTTTTTCTGAAGCTTAATTCTCCGAAATTCCCTTTTTATCAATCGCCCTCAACTTTGTAACTTTGTGACGTTTACGAAAGGAAAAAGTAATTAGTCTTAGTTCACACTTAGTTCACAGGAATCGCCTCGTTTTTATCAAGTATACCTATTATCATATACATCCTAGATAAATACTATTTATATTCATGTACTGTAAAGAGTTTCTAATTTAAATGCAATAGGAAGAAGCGTTAATGAAGGCGACTATGCCGTAAAGTGCTAATGAATGTTAAGGATTCAATTCTCGTCCACATGCCATTTATTAACGTTTCATTTTGTTCTCAATTATAATAAAGTTCTTAAGCGTTTAAATAATCACTAAAAAAATGTTTGCAAGTAAACCCATAATATTTTGGCTGCAAAAAATTAACTAAGGTAGATAAATAATTAGCAAATATTGCATATATTAAGTATTTAACCAATCCAAATAACAGAGATAAAATTTATACCTAAACTGTTTGTAAAATTAAAAAAAAATTCTGTGGCGCCTATTCGCGTTAAGATCGATCATATTTGTCACATCAATCATATTTGTTATAAAATGACTGTATAATTGGTAATAACTTAAATTTTTTAGGATTGTTAAAATATATCACTGCTATAAAAATTCTATTTATAATAAACAATATTTTAGCAGATATAGAAAACATTGATAAATTTTTATTGTAACTCCTAGAAATCTACCTACGAGCATATTGGCAAAACATTTTTTTTTTGAGTGATTCAAAAAACTTGCAAATATGTCCATAATTTTGCCATTCATATCCGACAAGTCAAATTGTGTACAATCTTATAGATGTCGATATAATATTTATTTATTTGTCCCTGCAATTTTCCACGTTCGATTTTTCAACGACTATAAACGAATACAAATCGACGTTAATCGATCGCGTGCAAAGAGTGGCGCAATAAATTCTAGTATGCGGCTAGTTCCTCGCTTCT
The DNA here is from genome assembly GCF_016802725.1 of Solenopsis invicta. Lineage (NCBI taxonomy): Eukaryota > Metazoa > Arthropoda > Insecta > Hymenoptera > Formicidae > Solenopsis > Solenopsis invicta. Next base: position 27,866,349 of record NC_052667.1, read on the forward strand.
TCACTTATTCGCCATCAAATATGAATCTAAAAATATTAACAGGCGCGCACTTTGCTCGATCTCGTTGGATAAACGTTGGATAAACATGTCTAACAGGTTCCTATTTGTTGACGAAGACTTCAATCTTGTTCCGCGAAATAACAATTTTTCTTACTGTCGTTTACTGTAATATAAGGAGTATTTTTATCCGCAAAGAAAAATATCCTAAAAAAAATTGTCTACCGCTTTTCTACGAGATTACTGTTCGTTAATCCAATAACTCATTGATTTGTTTGATTCTTTGTTGAATATTAACTCGGAGCCTTTGACCGATTTGGAGTCGATTACTCTCATTCAGCATCGTCATGATTGTGGCAAAAGTCCAAGCATCATGAATCTTTCCTACAGTTAATGAGACGCTTTGTATAAGAAATTGACTTTCTTCTAGCTTTAACGGAGAGCGTAATGGCATTACGCATTTTTAAATAAAAGAATTCTTTTCTTTCCTCCTCAAGATTATCTGAATCTAAAAGATCAGGTTTAACAATTCTTATTCAATAAATCGATATTCTTCAATGATAACTGCTTTCCACCTTCAGGTGGAAAAGCACCAGACTATCTTGAAAAGCCTTGAGTACTTTTTGCTCTTCTTAACTGTTTTCCTTAGGGTAAAAGGATTCAGGACAAAGGTTATTTTCAAATAATTTAAGTATGTTGCAAAATAAGACAGAACAATTTTATCTTGAACCAAGTTTTATTCATAAATAAATCTGTTTAGGTAATTATCTCTGTAAATAATATTAATAATCTGGATCAATGAAAAATTCTGTTAAAATTAATTTTTCTTGAAATTAAGTAAGTTTAAGATTTTGTTATTTATTCTCCAAATCTGAATCAGTGAAATCTTACTGATTTGCAATGCTATACTTGCGATTGATCATTAGCGACTATTCATTGCCGTGTAGTGATTCTGATTTAGAGAGGAGCACTCTCATTGATCGAAATAGTGTTATCGTTGAACGACAGTGCATATATCACTGACTGATATAATTTTAACTCTGAAATCAAGCTTCATTGTCTTTCAATGATTCTGATTTAGAGAGCATGTATTTCTAAAGGTTAATATTGGAAAATAATATTTTTGCAAAATAATTGCAAAAAATCTATTTGAATAGATTAGAATGAAGAGATTAATAATCAAGTATAAACGTCTGTTTGTTTTTTTTTCCAATGCATTCAATAATTGTATCTTTGATAAACACTTTAAACACTTTTGCACGTCTCTCTTCGCAATTACATCCTCGAAATAAAAGCGAAAAATCAGGCAACGTCAATGAAACCGATTCCAAATCGGTATTCGCGTGAGAACGATCATCCTCTTAGCAGAAATAAAAGAAGGAAACGATACTATTTCAGTAAGTTCATTTCTCGAAAGCAATAGATAGACACGAGACGATATCGCGTCGGCTGTCGCGTACGTCTCGACTTTCACGGGCGTAGTTTCTCGCGTGTCCATGCCACTGAAATCGGAGCTCGACGAAACTATACCGGTTTCAATCCATCTCCCGCCTCCTCCTCCTCCTCCCCCCTCGTGTGTACGTGAGAGTGTGTATACGTTTGCTACGAGCCCTCCTTATCAGCGTTAGAGCAATATCGATCGTCCATGCCGTACCGGAGCGTAACACCCGCGTAACACACTGCACATAATGCGGCGCGGACGTTCGCTCGCGCGTCTCCTCGTGCGTGCTCGCGCGCGACAAGATGCACTCGACACCGTAGGTATACCTTTTTCCGTTTACGCGTGCTTTGAGATCGACCCTTCCGCCTACTCCGATTGACCTACAGAACGGGCCGATCGAACGAGCCGACGTATCTCTTGTCAAAACTACACAGTCGGCGCATGTCGACCACCCTGTTGTCGACGATACAGCAAAGCGATAAGCTAGACAGATCCGCGATGCGTAGTCCGCAATTAACGCTAAACGCCGCCGCGGTGTGTAATGACACTCCGGTTCCGTTCCGTTCGCGCGACACGTGACACGTGACACGACAATCGCATTCAAAAGAATGCAATTCCGAGAGTCTCGCGATCAAAGGTCCGCGTTTAATCCGTAATAAACAATGCGACATTCGTCTGTGCCGCAGACTCGAACGCGATCGACGTACAATGTATACGTCATGCGATCGTCACGTTCGGTGCCGTCATCGGCCGAGATTCGTGTGACCCCGCGGCGGCCAGCTGAGAACGCGAGATGCAATCGCGCGTAATTCCGCTGCACTCGTAATGAACGCATCAACGCGACGACGATCTCGGTCCTGCTATCAGCTGGGATGGCTGCAATTAAAGATTCGCGTTCGCCCGCTGCACGCCTCTACGTCTACGGTCGAACAAATAGCGCAGTGTAATTATCTCTGACACGCTTTTGTTTCCAATAGAATCGCAACTCGGTGTTGTCATCGGGCGAGGGTCGCACGAGGAAACGAGTCGGCGGCGCTTAGAACCTCCCCGTAATTACATCTCGCATTTAGCGTTAGACGCAATTCAACCGTGTTAAGTCCCGACGTTCATTTTTGCGACACGACCGTCCTCCTGTCCCATTCAGCAACGACACGCGCACGATACGTTGACGTTTAAATAGCCACGTTAACGATTGCGCAATTCGTTCTTCTAAAACTTATTTGCGGCACGTAACAAAAAGTAGTTGTATACGTAACACGGATTGTCGCGTCTAGCGCCAAACGCAATTTCGTTTCTCCGATTCCGACGATTCATTTGCAACACGCAACGCATAAAACTGCACACGTTGTCGGCCGCCGAGGCTCACGCCGCGCCGGCTGCATTCGCAGAAGAAAAAAAAACTCGTGTTCGCCCTACTTTTACCCTTAAATATATTCCGATACATCGATTCTGATGTATCGAGCCTCCAATTATCGTGTATTTTCTGCGCTGAAAATCACCGTAAACTCTTTTCTCTTTTTCCTTTTTAAAGAAATGTTCCCAATGTCTGCTTAACTTAAACAAACGCTACACGATTACATAGTCACGTTTACGTGTATACATGGCTCGGATTATAGCTGCGAAAGATATAGTCGAACGGTCGCTCGGTCCAGCGATGATCCGCGGGGGAGTCGGGAGAGTCGGGAGAGGAGGGATGGATATCGGGAACCGGGACAATGCGTCGGGAGACGAGAATACCAGCGGACGGAAGTGGAAATGGAAAGAGGCCGAGAGAGCAGCGAGCAGCGAGCAGCGAGCAGCGAATGTGTACGAATCGCCGACGAATCGATCGCGTAAGCCGTAAAAGCCGTAAAAGCCGTGAACGCCGACGACGTTCAGGGAGGAAAGGATTCTCGCACACTCACATGTCGTAGGATCAAGTGTCGTTCCGGGCGCAGCTTCCGGGGAGAGTGCGTTCCGGGGGCGGCGGTGACGGCGGTGACGGCGGCGGCGCCGATGACAAGGGACGTCGTCGTCGTCGTCGTTCGGCCACATGCAGCACGCACCGCGCACGCACTCGCGGAGCGTGGCAGCGTCGGAGAGACTGACCAGACTGACTCACGGCGAAGACGTGGAGGAGTCGACGCGCGTACTCGCGCGCGTTCCGCTCGGCTGTAACTCGCGTCACGCGGCACACGTGAGCCACAGCCGCGTGCGTGCGAATCCCTCGAAGCGCACCCGCGATACGCGAACCCACCCTCGACGACCGATGGCTCTCTCTCCCTCCGGTCGTGCGCGCGCGTGCGTGTGAAGTGGGGAAACGAAACGGAACGACGGCGTTCCCGTGCGTTCCCGTCCTCTCCGTCGACCGACGTCGACCGAGAGCCCGAGAGCGTTACGCTCGACTCGGAAAATAACCACGGCGGACAAACCCGCGTCTCTCTCTCTCTGTCCCGATTCCCGACGAGAGACGTATGCCAGCGCTCCGCAAACGTTGCGCGTGAGAGTCGCCTCTCTTGAGAGTTAGATGGTTTAGGGGGTTGCAGTCATGAGGAATCAAGTGGGGGGAGGCTGCTCTCGAGGGTGCTAACGGCGCCTAACCGATCAAATTTAGCAACGCTGACTACGAAATACGATGCCTCTTAATTTGCCAAGAGTCTCGTTGATAAATTAACATTGAATATTTGAGGGTAGAAGATAGATGTTCCGTATGTAGAAAGAGAGAGAGAGAGAAAAAAAAACAGTGACTGTGGATTTTTCTCGAGTGTAAATCGGATAGCAGAGATTGATCGAGTCGAGATTAATGAGCTGTTGGAAATATAAAGCTTTTTGAAGCTTTAATATACTTTTGTCGCCGCGTGTTAATCAATATTAATATTAGCCCCATCCGTGCATTACACAGCAGTTTACTTCGTTAATTTGTTTCAAAGTAATTAAAAGTCAAATAAATTAAAAGTAAAAGCATTCCCCAAACACCTCGTGTTCTACTTTCCTTATACCACTACTTTCTTTTCTCCTTTCGTTAACAGTGAATTTTATGAGTAATAAACATTATTATTACTATCGCCTAACTTTTTTGCGTTATTTACCATTTTTATATTTTACACAAACATTGTATAGTCATTCCTTTTTTTATTAAAAAAAACTTGACAATTTTTTAAAGGAAACATAAAACATTATCTCTCTATTCTGCTCCATTTATCTCAAATACATATAAAAACCGTGCTATTACTTTTACTATTCCTATTTTTTTTTTAATTAAATGGTTTCCACTTTCTTTCCAATATTTATAAAAAAATTGTAAAAATAGATGATAGAAATAAATATGGTATGTGTATAATTTGCAGAATGTTGAGTTAGAGAACCGCCAAGTTCAAAGAATCGTGCAGTAATGTTATTTATTTATTTTTTTAATTAAAAAGAAGAAAATACAAACGAGGTCTAGTCGATTTCTCAGGTATATTTCGTAATAACGCGTTTAGATCGCCATGCTGCCATCTAGGAAGCTTGTATTGCATCCTGAAATGAAATCGATATTTTACCTCCATTAGATTAAATAAATGTTTAAATTCTTACTAAGCCAATGAAATTTAAATTTAATGAAACAATGCCAAAACATTTTAAATTTTAATAAATGTTGCATATCACCTTGCTCTTTTATACGCTCATCAAAATTTAATTGTCAACAGTCGCCTTAATATCCGAATGTTTTCCACAGAAATTGATAAAATAGATTGCATATTAACATATCTTCAATTATTGATTTAGGTTGTACTATCAACGAAGAATAAACATCTGAGATTTCTTTGACTCAGCTAGTAATTTATCATAGAAGACTCGTTCACGTCGAGCTGTTACTTACTGAGCAAATCACATTAGGTGCCTAGTCTTTGCTTCTACAAGTCCTCAAACGCAAGTCCACCAGAGTAAATTTAACAATACTATCAAAGTGTATGATTTAGATTAAATAATTCTTTTAAATATTTTGGCTTTGTCCTTTTTAATAAAAATAATGAATGTTATTATTCTTGCTGTTGAAACAGCAAATGGAATTACTTTTAGGACAATTACTTTTAGGAAATTAGTTTTTAAAAAACTTTTTAAATCATAAAATAATCAAACTCAAAGAAGCTCACTTAGAAACGCAATACAAAAATAATTCATTAACATCAATCATTAATACGCAATATAAAGTTTCATTTAGTATAAACAATACACAAAATCTAAATAAAAATAAAACAAGTGAATTATTCAACTGATTAATAAGTAAACTGAAAAGTCTGTCTAGTATATATATATATAATAGCAGATAATACTAAATAGATATCATTATTGTCACAGGAAAATTCAGCCACTAAATAAAACTTATCAAGTTCTTATCCATTTTCCACGCAATATTGCAACAACTAATTATAGTAATAGTAGACGAGTGTCTAGAAAAACTGCATACATTTCTATCAAAATATCGTTCGATATTATGCAAAATAATAAATATAATAATAGAAAATAAAGTAATCAAAGAAAGAAACAATTATAAGATAAGAAGAATATCTCTATACAGAATAAAAGTGTAGGAATTCTTTCGGTTCAACCACCCCGCGACAGTCTTTTTTATTTAATTCCACGCGAGAAAAGAAAGAGCATGTGAGGGAAACCTGTGTTTAGCGTAACCCCTTATACCCGTCCGTTCGAGCAGAATTGCACGCTGCATCGTCACGCCATCGCAACTTCAATCTTAGCTTCAGGACAAACTTCAATTATTCATTCGTCGTGCTCGCTCGCTGATACTTCTGCCGGCAAAAGTTCGTCAGCAAATTCACCGAGAATTTTCTGTCTCAGATAATCAATTATTTCAGAGATAATCGCAGAGAGCACACGCTATTTCGTGTCCACGCACGGGATGCGCAGGTGCAAAAGTCCTATAGACTCCTCGCGAATTCTATAGACGAACGCGATTTCATCGCGATTTAATCAAGTAAACGCTGCTGAGATTCAGGTTCTCCTGTCTATCACACGGCGATTCCCGGTTAGAATGGTATCGGACGATTCGTTCGCGAGTGTCATCCGCGTGAACGTCGCGCTGCTGAGACTCTCCGGCGTGGTGTCTTATAAGAACGGGCTTATTCGTCGATCGAGCTCGCAGAACATTCTCAGCGCGATCGCGTACGGTTGTCTGTTCGCGTACTCGGGCCTCTATACGTACGAATTCGCGTTGCACACCATCCACCTCGACATCTGGATGGAATCTTTCGCGATGATACTCTCCCTCGTGGGCGGACAGGTGCGATTCACGATTCTTTTATTATATCGGAGCAGGTTTCAGCGATTACTGACAGTCTGCGAGGAACTCTGGACGGCGTTGAACGCGACCGAGAAGAAGCACGTGCGCGATTACGTGAAAAGGACGAGGCATTTGACTTATTATTATTTATTAGGATGCGTGTTCACGATCTTTTTCTACGCCGTGGCAAGTCTCTTCATGGGACAGCATGATGACTCGTTGAACGCGACGATGAGAACCCTGCCGTACGCCTGTCCGATACAAGTCCATCGGTCGCCTTATTACGAAATAATGTATATCGCGCAATTGTGCAGCATGATAAACGTCGGTCTCACCTGCGTTGCCACGGACACGGTCGGACCGGTGCTCGTCTTGACCGTTTGCGGCCACTTCAAGGTTCTTAACACACGAATCTCGCACCTGACCGAACGCTACCAAGAACATTCAGAAGTACATGCTGAAAGATCGCGTTCAACTCCCACGGAATCGTTCGAAATAATCCGTGAGGGAAACGACGGCGACGTGTCGAAAAATCGTGTGAAACTTAATCTTGAAGCCTGCGTGCACTATCATCAGACAATGCTCGAGTAAGTAGTGAGAAAGAAGATAAATTTTGTTTGAAAAAATTAATGATAATGATTGGTTGATTAAATTTTTCGAGCTTTTCAAAAGATTCTTCGCTCGTAAAAGTAGTTTGATTAATCAACGAATCCGTGACGTTGTTCGAACAGACTTTGCAAAGAAGTCGAGAGTCTAAATGCCACCATCTTTTTGACGCAACTGCTCGGTAGTACGTACAACGTCTCTCTTGTGGGATTTAAACTAGCGGGGGTAAGAAATTTGAATGAGCCTTTCATTTATGTATTATCAATCTCCTCGCCATACAATTTTGAAATTTTATATTCAAACCAGATTCAAATTTTTGTAAAAGAAAAAATGACAATTTTTCAATCTTTTGCAATCTAAACTGACGAGACATTTTAATTTTATATTTATTGCAAAACCATTTAAATAAAAAATTAATTTATTGAAATTCTGTTATGTGCATCATTATATTTAATTGATTCGATTGACGATAGTGAAGAGACGTGATGAATAAGTTGGTTTGCACATGCTACCATAGATATTTCAACTATCCATGTACCAATATTATAGGATGATCCTGATAAGTTCAAATATACAACACAACTGTTAATTGCAATGATTCAACTATTTTTGAGTAACTGGGCGGCGAATGTTCTTCTCACCGAGGTATGTTAGAAAGATATACATATTATTAAATATTAATTAGATTTCAATAATTTTTTTAATAAACGTAAAAAAGATAAATATTACAAAGAAATGCAATATAAATTAATAAACCAAACAATCGATTCTATAAAAAAATTTCAATCTTCATTTTATTAAATCATTCTCAAACAAAATATAAATTTTAAAGAAACTCGACAAAAAAAACTTCTTAAGAATGTAATGATTTCCCTTCGCGTTGTCGTATTTCATTAAAGAAATAAGAGTGTATCACGCAAACATGGCGCGTTGTTAAAACTTGAGTTTAATGAAAAGTGTGTGTTTCTTTTTGCAAACATGAAAGGCATACATACCCATTTGTCATAATACTCCTTCGCGTAACACATTTTTACATTTTATCAGCTCCTCAACTGTTTATTTTATTTATTTTGCGGCTTACGATAACGCTAATGGATTATGTTTCAGAGCCAGGATGTAGCAAGAGCGATATACTTTACGCCGTGGTATCGTTTTCCGTATCAACTAAAGAGATCTCTAAATATTATTACAATGAGATCTCAGAAACCAGCGCAGCTGACCGCCGGTTACATCATACCGTTATCCTTGCAAACATTCGCGTCTGTACGTATGCCCGTTGTATGGAAAACATGAATTATCTGTTACGTAATCATTTCGTGAACGATAAAACATCGTATTTTTAGATGGTGTCATCCGCGGCATCCTTTTTCACCATGATACGTAGTATGAATTGACAACTTTATCGATGTAACTCGAGGTACATATTATTTTTGGGTATCGAGTAGAACCCGCGCGATTGTTAATGCTTACGATTGTTAGGATCAAATAAATATACAAAAAGTTAATGTACATAATGTATATGTTAATAAAAATTAATATGCAACCTTCGTCGCAAGTCTTTCCCAAAGTATTTGTGACAGTGATAGTTTACAACGAGCTGAGCCAAAAGAAAAGGAATACATTGAGATTTGATTACTATCGATACGCTTAATTAACATTTACCAATACCCATACCTAATTATTGCGTAATTAGAGAAAAGTGACACAGTGAAAGCAGATAAAGAGCTCGTTAAACACGACGGACTTCTTCACGGATTAGCTTTGAACTCTATACGGTCTATCCCGTAGTAGCAGTGACAACATCGGAAGATTTAGCTGCGGAGACACTTCACAGCTCCGCTACGATTGCTTAAAGTAACGAGGCAGGCGTTAACCTCCGCGGAAACTAATCCGAGGAAAATGTCGGGGAGAGAAAGGCTTTCGATGTAGTCCTTGGCTTAAGCCGAGCATCGATCATTCTCTTTTTCCGTTGCCGAGCCGTACTCTCGGCTCGCACGTGTCGAGAGTTACCGTGCCGCATCACGAGAAATACGGTTAACAGAGCGCTGTCCATCTACCGTGGTGAGAGGATCGAGCGAAGCTCGTATGGGATATGCGCAAATTACGAAATCAAATCCAGAAGAATCAAAAGGAATTCGAGAGCGAAAGAAGCGTCAGAGTAATGAACAATTAAAGAGAAGATGAAGCACTGTGTCTGTGTGTGAAAAATGCGAAATAAGAACGAGCAAACGTATTACAAATGCACGAGATGCAAGCCAACATTAAGGACATCGGTAGACAATGATGGGAACATGACGAGCAATCGTGCAATCTTAATCCTTTACTAAATGATTTATTTGAATATTAATTGTTGCGCTGAGGAGAACTCTGTGGAGTTGAAACGTTCGCTTATTGTGTTACAATGAGTTTCTGAATACATATTAATATTATTTAAATTGTCACCTACATTGTTCGCTCGTTATTGTGGCCTTTATATCTCTATTTTAATTTTTGTCGTGACAAGCAAACTAAAAAGACAGACTGATAAGATAAAAAATCAATAAGATCCGCTCTTTCTTTCTCTCGCTGCTTTTACGTTTGAGTGTGTACGTAATGAGTGAGAAATATTAAATCAGTCAGAGAAAAAAGAAGTTCTCAGCGATGACGTTTGCGGACTAGGAAGAAGAGAAAGACGTGATAGTCGATAGCGAGGGCAATAGAATTTTCTCAATATCACTGTGCGCTAACGAGCGAGCCTAGCAACTTCTCGCAGAACGTGGCTTCTTTACTTTTCGGCCAATAAGCGCCGCGGAACGAGAACTTGCATCTTTCGTTCGAAAAAACCATATTTATGCAATAAAAATAGCTCAACGTATTGAATTATTCGTTTGTATTTGTATTAAAAAAAAATCCAGAAGATAAAAAAAGATTTAATGTCTCCATAGTCATATTCATGTTTATATTTCGTTAATTTGTTATTTATATTATTACTTCGTGTATTCCATTGCGATATTGTTATCTGCTAAATTCTAGATGCTAGAAGCACCATCAAGAATAATCAAAGATGGTTGAACGATAAAAAATAGTCATTCATTATTAAAGCGATAAGCGTGAAAATATGGCGACCAAGTTATTGTTTATGGAATCTGCGAAAATTTGAGACGGAAAAGATGGGCTAAGAGCTCTCGAGAGAGAGAGTAGTAGTAGTAGTAGGCAGTGCATAGATTGAACGTAAAGAAACGAAGAAATGAGGGGAAAAAAGAGAAACGTGCGAAATGATGCGGTAGATAAACGACAGGCTCGTAGATTCGCCGTAAGATATCGCGCGAGCTCATTGCCTTTCATGAGGACGGGAAGAGTGTTTCCAAGACCGATGGTCAATTCCGCATCCCATCCAATTCTTTTTCGTAAAGTGCCGCTACCCGATTATAAATAAAGATGAGGAACACGGCGCAAATGCACCGTCTGACTCTGGTTTCTTAATTCTCACTCGATACAGAGTGTCGATCTTACAAGATGTCTCAAATTAACGATTCGCTGGAGTTGGTCTGGATGAGGGATTTCGCGAAAGAAGAGCATCACCATCCATGCAGGATGTTTCGAAGACGATTAAAGTCTCGACTCGCCGCGCATGAGGAGGGGCCCTTTCGAACCCTTTCTCTCTTACATTCCGTCCAAAGAGGTACACCCCTTGAAAAAATCGGAGATCGCTTACGTTTCGCGGAAATTGAATTAACCTTACGAGACTGCGTTTCCCGGAACGTTCGCTGCCGTATTAATTATAGCGGTGCAGGGTTGAGAGCAGCATCTGCGGGTGACGGCGTCGTCTCGTACGAGAAGGTGGCGGGCAAAGAGATAGGGCGCCGAGGGGGCGAAAGGGGTCGGACGAAGACGTTCCACAGGGCTAAGGAAAGCCCCTCGATGCCGTGGCGAACAATAAAGAAATTCCACGATTTTCAGCGGGATGATACCGACCGCGAGAGCGCGCGTTGTCATCTTCGCATACCATCGTTCGTTCGTTCGTTCGCTCGTTCGCTCGTTCGCTCGTTCGCTCAACGTTGAACGAAGCCGCGGGTTCTTCGAGTTAATGAAATCCATCGGCGCCAAGTTGAGCCACTGCCGCGGCGAATCGACATCATCTCGCGCGCGTGGGAAGCTATCAGCTATCGCCTGAAAAATTAAAAATTGCGACCCGACGCGCGCTTGTCCATCTCCCTCTCCCCCCCCCCTCTCTCTCTCTCTCTTTCTCTCTATCGAGGGCAAATCAAATTTGCTTTTCATCGAAATTCGACTTTTCTGCCTTCAGATTAAATTGCGCAATATGAAATCTGTCGTTCGGGAAAATATCGACTCTGTATTCAGAAACTTTTCAAATGAATAGGTTCTACACGTTGCTTAAAATGTTTGTAACTCGCTTGATTACTTTTTGCATCGAGAGAAATATGTTGACCAAACGTTTAGTAAAATGGTGATCAAATAGGTTTTACAGTTACTGAATTTTACAAGTACCAAAAATTGGAATAAATAACTTAGAATGTACTTTAAACCCATGCTATGAATAAATATTTATTCAATAAAAAAAAAATAGTTAAATTACATTAGTGATTCTCGCATTAAACAATGAAAATATTTATATCTAATAAATATTTTCATTATAAGTATTCAAACAAAAGTTTATTAAAATTTAGTAATTTTTTTCTCTCAATGTATAAAATTCATTCGATTACTATTTAACTAAACGTTTGGCCTATATTTCTCTCAATCAGTGTGATGCGTAAATTTACATTTAAACGTTTAGTATTCCCTGTTATTTTTAATAATGTCATTTCATTATTTTATTTGAAAAACTTTATGACTTCATAAAAGACATTGTTTTTATAAATATATTATTTATTCTTATTTATCAAATCTAACCTGTTCATAATCTAAAGAAATATGAGTCTTATTATCGCATTTTAAACTTCAATGCTCGATCATATCATCGCACTGATATATCGCGCTTGATTTTGTTCGAGCACTGCGATTGACGGAGGGGATGTGACGAAAGGTGTGGTTAATGATTTTGCGGGATGACGCAATTGAACTCATCGTTCGGTTAAAGCTTCTCGCAAATTAGCACATGCTGCGAGATCAATTACCAGTTGCCACGAGCAACGTCGAGCTCGATAGGCAAATCTATCTCGAAAAAAAATGAAATCGCAGCGGGCAGAAGCGAATCAAACGAACATAGATAAGTTAAGTACTTGCTCGCATTTTATTTCGTCTCTCCTCTATAGGAGAGATGTTTAACACGGAACTATCGACAAATCTCTTTGCTGCGACGCAAAATGGCGAATCGGATTCGTGGGCGAGTCGCAAGTAGAAGCTGGCTCCCTCGAAATGGACGGAACATTCGAACGGATGAAACCACCCCGCAGCCGCTGCCTCTCATCACGAAGATTAAATTCGCGACTACCGACAAGACTGCGTCGACCGTCTTCCGTGGCGAAGACGTCGCGTCGGGCGAGAGAGGCCGAGCCCGGATCGTAACTCGCGACGTCCCCGTGCATTTGCAGGTAGTGTCGACTCATTGAATTCTATTCATCGAGCACCCGAGTTGCGCATCATTCAATTACGCGTTTTCTCAGTCCCCGTTTCCCTATACCGAGGGGGAAAGACGAGACTTTCGCAGCACCTCTCCGTTTCCGTACAATGCATTATTTGGCACCTATTGTGCTCGGCGACGCTCGCGCATTTGTCGCGCCACTTATCGAAGATTATCAATAATTTGGGGCGTGCATTATAAAAATTGATAAATTAAATCGGGAAGGATTAGAAAATGCATTTCCTAACCTGCGAAATTCAAAGATCTATATACAATTAAATTAAATGTTTTATGCATTCATTTTTTACTTTTGCACATTGCATGTACGTTGGAGATATTGTATATTTTATATAATTACGTCAATTTTTAAGACGATAGTAGAACACTTATATAATTTTTGATTCTATTACAGGTGTCACCGAATGATAGCCGATTATAGGATTCACTGGAGGATTTATTGGAGCCAGCGAAAAACCTGACGCTTCACTTCAGCTTAATTATTTTATCAACGTAGCGGAATTTTTATGGTTGACAGAATAATGTGAATTACGAGTAAGGAGCATCGTCGTTTACTCCTCATCGTCGTTCACCATTTGTGAAATTGAAAATTGTGCAATGAAGCTTTACCAAAATAGGTTACAAGTCAAGTTGATTACCAAGATTGTCAAGTCAATAAATCCCAAAGTGGAACAAACTCCTAGGGAACTTTAATTTCTTTTCACTCGCTAATACCGTCTTTCTTGTCACAAATCACACTATGTTCTTCACAATAAACGCACGTTTCAACTTTTACAAATCCACAAATATGTTTAAAAGATATTATGAAATCTATTTAAAGAAAAGTATCACTGCGATTTTGCGCATTGCTTGTCACAGTATACGACATGAAAAAAATATTTATAGACGCGATTATAACTAAAAACAATTGAATTACCCGTTTCGACTTAAACGATAGGATATCATTAACCGAGATAGCGAAGATCGCTGATGAAATTGACCCTAGGCAATATTAATTCAATCTACTTGGATGATCTTGTTACCTCGATGATAATTATCTCGCATCTCCGGATTCTCCCACTTCGACGCGAATCGCCCGTGCATCCCCGTGTGAAACCTTACGATTAAAAGCGATTAGCGGCGATTCCTTTAGCAACAAGTTGCACCTCGTGTGTTTTCCCCAGGAGTTTCCTAAAATCAACAAGTGAATTCGCTTCCTGCCTGGAATTTCTATATTGCTTTCGCGTTCGACTCCACAGGTGGCAAACTGGCTACGAGAACGACTTTCCGGAAAGTCCTTCGCGCGTGAACGGGGTTGGGGCTCGTTTGTTTGCCTACTTTCAACAAACGCTACATTTGCACGGGGAAGAATATCCGCTTTTCCTGTTAATTGGCCGGAGCCTCGATCCGCGGCGCGAATGTCAAAAATAGACGGTGACGCCATGCTTCCAGAGAATATATCGGGCGAATATATATCGGGGCTATCTTTGTTTCTGGAATGCGATAAGAGGCGCTTTAATAAAGAGCCGAAGGGGCGTTGACGACTCATATAGAGAATTCTTCGCGATCTCTGCATTCCATTGTAGCCTCGAAGTAAATTCCGCGCGGATCGCACCATTCCCAGGCGGCTAAAGTCGGGGAATCTTGATTACGTCCGTGTGTTCCCCGTTAGGGGGCTAAAATTATGAAATGATTTACCTCTTTATTCTATTTTTTTATAGCCTTTCGGAAAGATTTGCACGACATTCGACAATGCCGAGGCGTGTGGGAGTGACGCATGTTAGATACGAAATTGCGAAACGAGAATGTGGTTTTTATTTATTTTCACGAAAAGGGATCTTAATTTGACAAAGTCTACAAAAACAAATTATTTTAGTTTTCGTGTAGAATTCAAATCATTTTGATGATGAAGACGTGATCTGTATTGACGTGGATTAAGAGAAAAATGAATAGCCGCAGACAAATACTGCAGCCGATTCTGTTAAAAGATTGACAGATTTGAGAAGGGAGTGGATCGGCGAGGAAATGGATGATACAGAGACAATATGGGGGCGTCAACAATCGCCCCTGATGGAGGGGGAGACGAATGACCAGAGTAATATCGAAATAGGCCACGCGAAAGAGGAACACTCACCTACAGAGTGGGGAGAGAATAAAAAGAGGAGAAACGAAAATGAGAGGCGCACGCAAATAAAATTTGGTTATTGTTAAAACAAAAAGAAGAGAAGGGAAGAAGAGGGAAAAGAGACTGAAGAGAAATTATTATGCGTGTGCGACGTCAACGCTTTGTACGCGCATGTATGTGCAACGAAGAGAGAGAAAGGGAGAGAGAAATGTATGGTTAGAAAGTAGGGGATGTGGAAGCAGGAGTGAAATGGAGAGAGGGGAGGGAGAGAGAGTGAGCAGGGCGAGGGAGGGCGAGAGGACGCAAAGGGGTGGAAAGCGGGGAACCCAGTGACCATGCGCCTTGCCGGCAGCTGGGGGCTTCTGGATCTTTTCGAGGATCAAGAAGAGGACGTCGAAGAAGCACGGGAGACGCAGACGGTGGTGGGCAGAGAGAGCGACGGCTCCAGGCCGGCACGAACGAGGTGAGATGCGCCCTAATCGCTCTCAATCGTCCGTGCAGTATCTACCGGGGTGCCCCGACACTCCTCGTCAGCCGGGTCGCAACGGCCTCGACGGCTAGCAACGATAGCGGCGAGGGACAGGACCGGAGAACGCTCGCTCCGGCCGAACCGACCGATCTCAGTGAGTATCCTCTTTACAAACTCAAATTGTAAATGTGGAACGACGAACGACGCGTCAGTAAACATATTCACACGTAGATCCGCGTTGATAACTCGGGAATATCAGTAGAGCGACGCGTGATGATAACGTAATTTCGCTCTATTTATTTCCTTGCGAACGCGAACGCGAACCGCCTGTGAGCGCGTGACGCGCCACGTAAACTTAATCGTAAGAAATACGATGGCATTTTACGGTCCGTGCCGCGATTTATTGGCTGAAGTATCCTTATACGCTCGATTCGTATAGCCGTCGGCGCTTTATCACTAAACATAGCGCGCCGGCAAGCGCGAAAGAGTTACCGTGTTCTCGCTTTAAACTTCGTGGATATAGGAAGAACAAAGATTTTTTTTTTTAATAAATAAATGTTTGGAAGATAATTTTGTTTCATCAGGTTCGAAACTGTGTTCGTATTATCTCGTTTATCGCATAATGCGGTCTAATTATCATGAAACGGTAAAAGGCGGAGATTTAATTGGCTACATAAACGAGTTAGCTTGCTGTTAAATGTTTCATTAATAATTCATACACTGCGATTCATACGGGTTTAAGTAATGTGTTCGATAACCATCGTACTTAACCGAATTGCATTAATTAATACAAATTATTAATTATTATTCATAAATTATATATCTGTGTTCGCATGATGTCATTGCTCTTCGATAATAAACTGTCGTCACAAGGTATCAATAATATTCTAATTCAGCTACATACAATTAATAATATTCCTGCCTTACGAGTTAAAGAAAAAAAAATTTGATTTTCGCCACCAAATACCATAGTTTCAAAGAAGCAAAACGTTAAAGTATTTCTCCATACAATGTCCACACAGCGAAAAATTAAGTAATATCACTAAACATTGCGTTACATCCTACGTTATATTCCATTTAATTGACATCTTCAATTAAGCTTCAATTAAGCAATCGTTTAATCGACGACATTGAAAATTTCCAATTTTAAAAAAGATAAACTAGAATTGATTGTACCCTCTCCTTATACGTACATCGATGTGACAGATGTCAGTGTCACACCGTCGGGTTATCTATGACCACTACATCAGCGTGTAGTGTGTCCGCCGTATTATTCGCCTGCCAGATACGTTTACGGAATCTTTAGACTCTCGTTGACACGTCACCGAGGTGACCGGGGGACGGCTTCTGGTGTCCCTTAGTCGCATAACACCGGATTTCCCGATCGTGATCCGCGGCTATAGAACAAACGCCCTCATTTCCACGTGTCATCCGCAGTCTCTGGCGCCAATCTTCCTCGCGGTGAGTTCGCGCGTCAAAGTACGAGTCGGATCGAGAGGGTTGGCGCAAAAGATGAATTGCACAAGACACGAGTTCTCGCGCGATTTCCAGAGAACCCACAGTCCTCCCCAGAGAACTGCTCTTTCTCTCGACTTTGTCACTTGAGAATCTTTTCGATGCGTCTCTCGTCTTAAAACACGAAATTGAATGTTAAATTTTGACTTGAACAAAAAATCGTGAATCACAAACTTACATTGTGTGATTATTATTTGATGACGAGTTTAGAAGAATGAAAAAAAGAGGCAGTCTGAATAGTTGGAGTAGAACATGGTAAACGCGAAACGAGAAGACGATACTATCATCCCTATCGTCTCTCGTTGTCGCCCGGCTTCTGACACAGGGGCAAGCTAGCGAGAGGGTTGGGACTTCAACCTCGTAAGGTTAATAGAGTGATCGGTAACAAGGTTATAAAGCAATCTGCATAACCCTGTCCAGTACTTTACCCGACCTACGGGTTTCACGTTACTGCGAGCGGTGTCGTAATTACCGTCTCTAATGCGATTACCGGATCGACAAGACCGACAACCGAGGGACTCTGTGAGATCTTTTTCCGGTTTTTAATTATCTCATTTTTTTTCCTTCATAATTACTTTTCTCTTTCTCGTAAATCTCAGTAAAATCTTTAATAAGATATGAACTAGGAAGCAAGGTTAACGTACACGTCTTTCCGACATTGAGATCACTCGTCAAGGACGAATTTTCAAAGTTAGAAAAAAATAATTTGATTTTTTTTTTGGTTTAATTATATTCTCTTCAATTCTAAATTCTTAACAATTAAACAACGCAGAAAAAAGTGAAAGAAGTTAAAAATACTGTTACATGTATTTGTTTTTTCTTTGTCTCATCGTCAACGATAGTGGAATTTGAAAATGCGAGTGTTCCTGAAGAGATTAAATCTGTACAATTTAATTTCGAAGAGAATCAAGTATGAAAATTGATAAGAGATATTTTTTAACTTTTTCTTTTTTTTTTTTAACTAGTATCTATGCAAAATGTATCATGGCTTATTCGCGATTCGTCTAACTGGCAGAGGCGTGTTAAGAACCGATAGGATAGCGGTAAATTCATTTACGCACGATCGAAGACGTAATTTTATTTCCTGGGCCCCGTCTCTGACCTCGTCTCGTCTGAAGTCTCGTTTCACGGCTATCCGAGTTTGATTTACATCCGATCCCTCCCTCGTAGTCGCATTTCGATACGCGGCGGAAGAAGGGTAACGCATTGCCTGGACTCGAATCGTCTCTAACTTTGCGAACAACCAGGCGCGTGCTAAATTGAAATTTATCTATGAAACGATACGAGGCATCGGCAACGCCGACACTTATTAAGCAGGCCGTTTCAACAACAATCAAATGTGACTTGTATAAAAATCAATTGCTATTTTTTGGCTAATTTTTGCCTTATTTCCGATTTTTTTGCTTCAGCCGATTCGCTAAAAACAATGGCTGAGCTAGCATAGAATTAAAGTCAGCATAGCCATAAAGAAAAAAAAATAGGAAATTAAAAAACAAATACGTATTTTTGTAGTGCTACTAAATTCTTAATTAATGAACAAAAAATATAATAATTAATTTTTATGTAAGTCGCATTCAATTGCTGAAATGATTGTGCCAGCTTAAATGTACAATACCGTCGCAAACGAGCGTACGCAAACGCGCCTCTTTCGCACGCGAGTTATATCTCTTTGATTTTCAACTCTCAGAGAGTTGTATTGCTGGTTAATAACTTTACAGGTATTTTTCGTTTTTTTTTTTCAAATTTTCTAACGTGGATATTGTTTCATACAAAATAACGCTGCAGGACAGCATTACGATTTGGAGAATATATTCCTTGTGAAAAATGAGAGCTTGGCATCAACATTTGATTTTATTATGCAATACGATTTCATTAAACTGTTGAAATACGTCGAACGATCTATCCCAATCGGCTATATTGAACGCTTCGATTGTTTCTTTACAAAAGAAAGCTTCCTTGAGAAATTCTAGCCAGTGGAAACACACGGAAGCGTGCCTAGTGTATAAAAGTGTTTTTCACTCAAAGAGTCAACACTATTCTAGAATATAGTACATTCTGGCAAATGAGATTACTTTATTAAGCTGATTAAATTCGATTTTCTTCTTCTACTTCATCATTCTACATTTTGCAAGCGATATCCAAAATAAATTCACATTTTGTGATAAAACTTATTTGTATTATAATTTAAATTGTGCCAAAACTTATATTAAGATCCATGTTCCTTTCCTCAATATCAATTTTAAGATATGCCAATAAGATGATGCTAGCAAAAATATAAAAATTCGAGTGTATAATTGTGCTTTTATTTTTTAACTGCTACATCTAAATTTTATACAAATTATTTATTAGATAATTGTCTTATTATTTATTATTATGTCTGTTTCAATAAAGTACAATAAAAAACAATGCACAATGAGTCGTGTCAAAAAAAGTTAAGCTACTTATCGCGGATTAAAATAAATTAAGAAACAAATATTACATTTAATCCCCTTACATCAATATGTAATCCTGTATAATAATTATATACAGAGTGTCCCAAAAATCTTTCAAGGCTGCTAATTCTTTTAATAATTTTGAGTAGATGTAGATTAGAAATTTAGATATTATTTTTCGCCACAAAATTATTTAATTTTTCACTCTAGTTTTTACAATAAGACTTGATTCGATCGTCGATAAGAAATACTACGTTAAAATAAACCTTCATAATAATTTTAAGATTAAAATATTATTATCCACTGACACATTTAAAGTTCAATTTTATAATCGTTGAAAGTAAAAAATAATTGGTACATTTATTAATAAACTAACAGCAGTTTTCGTCATTCCGCTTACGATTTATCCGACAGAAGAGTAATTCTCTGTTTTAGAGCATCCTATATAAAGCATCAGTCTCTACTTAATGAACCTCTCACCTTATAAAGATTTCTTCATATCTCATGCATCTCTAATTAACAGGTGGTGCCATTGTTACAATCCGGCGGACAGTCCGCCGCGAGAGAGCTGCCGAGATGTGCGTGGAGTATCGTTGTTAAAACGTGCGTAACGTGCGACTCTGCCTAATGTGTCGGAAAAAAATTCAGTTCACCGCGATAGCGACGATGTAAGTAGATCATGATCTGAGATACTGCGCTATTATAAACGAGCGACGCTCATTTCATTAACGCGCGGGTGACGAAAAAATATATTCCGTATGTCGTCGTAAAACCGTACGTTGTCTTCCACGGGGACGGATCCACGTTAATGTACTCGAGTTAACTTTGTGTGTAAAGTTTGAGATATTCGGGGGTATCGGGGAGAGGGGAAGAGGGCCACGCGTAGTGCGACGATCGGACCGACGGCAACGACGGAACTTCGTAATACATGATTTTATACGGAGATATAACACGGTTTCGCTACGAGACATAACTCGCTTATCATGCAATATCGCGCGACAAAGGGAGAAGCCAGAACATCTACTGTCTTCGGCATAATTGCTCCGGATTACGATATAGCGTCAATGAGGTGCGGCAAAGAGAGTGTGTCAACGGGATTACCGTGAGCGCCGTCGTGCAAATGTGCGTGTAACACGCAGAAAAAACCTGCGAGTGTCTGAAGATTAAATATTGAAAATGAAATTTTCCGTCACCGACAATTCGATTGTTGCTAATCAAGACTGCGAAGCCGGGAGCGATATGCTGCGCGGTTCTAGATATCGAAGAATTTTTTTTTCTAGAGAGAGCGAGAAAAATTTATGAAGAGAGAAACGAGAGATGTCGACTAAAAATAAATGCGAGATTTTATCTCGTGTACACGTAACCACGGACAACATTAAAGATACCCAAATCTCTACCTAGTGGTTCGGTCGTTGACCTACTTGTTGAGACCCAAAGCAACAGTTTGCCCTTTAAGCTATCTGCATCCCTTTCCATTCACATCTCCGGTCTCTTCTTTCAAAGCCTCTTGTCGATCGATTTCCATGAATTTTCCTATTCGTAATTAATCGACTACTGTCTCTACTATCTTCTCCTCTCGCAGAAATTTTATTTGAAAACCAAAATTATACACCGAAAAAAGAAAATGGTTGCAAATATCATAATTATAATTTTTAATCATTTTTTTTATACCAACTATATAGTTGTTTTAAAGCAGGCAGGCAAATTATAACTATTAGTTATTATTACTACATAAATAGTTATATTCATTATAATTGTGATTACGCTTACCACATAGAAATGTCATTTTTACTTTCAATCTATTTCTTGCTATTTTGCTATATTAATATTTGAAATCATCATAATTTGCAGCAAAATTTTTTCATAGTAAGTAGAATTATAAATACAAAGTTATTATTACTGACATTGTAGCAGTAATAACTATAAAAATGGAACTCGTCATTATAATTATCTTACCATACAATTATAATCACAAATATCGAACACTTTTCGGTGTATTATTACCCAAAAGTTCTCAAAATATGTCACGTATTAAAAATCATAAAATATTTTTAACGGAGAAAAAAATATATGTATAAAAATATAAAAATTTTCTCTATTATATCTATATATACAAACGTTATTAATCAATATTGGACAATAGGAATAATAGCAAATAAAAAATTAAGAGAATCCTGCAAACGACTCATATTAATTCAAAGAAGATCGATTCCACGTTTATCAAAGAATCTGTGAATAATACAGTCGAGAAGTAAAAGCGGTACACCCGGTACAACGAGACATAGCAACCAGAACTAATTGGTTCTTAAAGTAGGAACTAACCCTACGTAGAGCGCAACTTCGTCTGCGGAACGGCGAAGAGGAACTTAAAGGACTGCTTCCCTTCCATTGCTCATTGTTGCCGATAACTCTGCCATTACATTTACAAGGATCAACCTAGCATTTACAATTTGGAGTAGATATAATAATTAAGAAAATGTAGGAAGATGCAAAAGTTTTTAAGAAGACACATCAATCTTCCGCAGCAAAAACATATACGTTAAATAAAGTTGTATCAAAAACTTTCAACATGATGAAATATTGATTAATTTTATTTCCATTGTTTCAAGTAATTTTTATACTTTCAAACAGATTTTGCTTTCAGTAATTCATTTTTAATCGGCAACCACATACATAAAACCTTCCGTAGGATCATTAATTAAAAAAAGAGAACATTATTTAACGAAAAATTAGCACGTTGAGTAATTAATATCGCACTCGAATAGCGGACACTCGCGACCGCGAACAATCTCTCTAGTGGTCGCCGCATCAGAAGTCCGCGACAATCCTTCTGTCGCGGTTGCGACCATTCACGCAAAAATAAGTTCTATTTCGGAGCGTGTTTCTGCGAAACGATGGGATTTCCTTTATTATATGTGAGAAATTCTGGCGACCGCGCGCGCACCCCCGCGCGCGATTCGCACGCGGGAAACGGCCGGCTACGCAGAGTGGTCACGTTTTACAATAAATCCCGCGCACTGACGGCCGACACGACTTTTCTATTAGCTCAAACGACGAAAACTTTGGTCAGTTGATCTCGTGTATGAGGTGCGATAGCGTAATCTCCCCCGTATCGCGTATACGGGAGCCTCGCACCAGCGCGCAGCGCGCACCCCGTACGCGAATCGACGACGTAACGAGCGTCGATGAGTCGGCAGATCCCCGCGACCACTTCATCAACTCCGCCGGGTTGCCAGAGAGCTGCTGTCAATCGCAAAACGATCACCCCGTCATACCCTTTCAACGACTCGTATCGCCTGTCAACCGCCTCTCCAAAATCTCGGCACCCATACTGTCGGCTTTACGTAAGCGCTGGCAAACGCTTCATCCAAAATTCTCATCTCGCGCTTGCGATTATGTGCGATTACCTACCTTAGGCTTATTAGATAATATCGCAAAATATTATTTATAATTTAATCAATTTTATTTATTAAACTTGGTACAACAGTTATTTCTAATAAGAGCAATATATTCCCTTTACAATTGTAACAATTTCAAGGTTTCATACGTTCTTTTTCTTGGGAAATTTTTCGAATGAAAAAAATACATTTCCTTATTTAAAACCAGTAATAATTTTACAAACAAGCTAATAATATTATTAAAATTAATTAAATCGTTTCTCTAAATTAAGAAGTCTGATTATCTTGAATAAAAAAATAATCTAACAGTAAATATTTTCTAGAATTAAAAAAAAAATTATTGATTAAAAATTATTTTTCCACTTACATAAATATTTTAATTAAGAAATTTTTTAATTGATTGCAAATAAATAAGCTGTTAAGACCAACCGAGTAAATAATTCTTGTGTTAAGTAAACTTTTTTGTTTCAAGATATTTTTTCTCTCAAAGTGTGAACAAAATTAAAAAAAAAAAAAAACCAAAGTTTTTTAATCAGTAAACATTCAACAGAAGAGAGTGACGATCGCCTTGCAGATGCAAAAAGAGATTAAAACGAGCTTTTTATATAATCATTGCACTTTAGAAGAGCCAGCACATCCATCGCGCGGGAAGACGGGCGACAAATCGGCGGGCGGTCAGAGGAAAGAAAGAGAAAGAAAAAAAAAAGAAAAATCTCTACAGGAATGGGAGGCACACGACGTTAGATCGATCGAGGGATGTTTCCGATGGGAATAGCCAGCAGGTTATGGAGACGCTCAACGTTCAACATCCCATCGTACGAAAGCCCAGTACAAACAGAAGCGCGTCTTGCGGTCATTCTTTGTCGTAATTACCAAGAAGATAAGAGAAGGAGGAGAGAAGATTGCGGGGGGGGGGGGTGAAGGGTAGCGGAGAAAGGGAGGGAATCAGAAGGGAGTCAGTCATGGCGGAAGGTAGCGGAGCTTATAAGTGGCACGAGTGGGAAGCGGTCTTTCCCGAGAATAATGCGCGCGGACTCCGGGGAGTTGGCTTTCAGGAAAATGCTGATTGCTTCCCCGGCTCTCACGCTCCTTTTCCCTTCATACCAATTCTCCATCCGCCTATCCCTCTCCTGCTCCCTCCCCCCGGACTATCAATCTTCGACTTCGTCAGTGGCGGAGATGTATAACCCGCCCTTTGCGTATGCGTGCGTGCTTGCGTACATAGATCTCCGTGGCTTCTTCGGCCTGTTCGGTTCTTAAGCGACCCTTATCTCGCGGTACCAACCGCTTCGAGTTCTCTCCTCGTTTCGGGTCTCGGCAAAAATCACGCGGAACGCGGGAACGCGCTCATCGGTCTTATCATTCGATAATTCTTTCTACTTCGAGCGAGGTAAAGAGAAATGCGATTATTCATGGGACAGAGAGTGGCGATCCGAGAGCGTTCTCTCGTTTGAATCATATTTAAGTTAAATCAGAAGGGCGAGATAGACGGTGTCCGATAGAGACGTAGTACGGAATTGCGTTTCGATTCGCTTTGAAGCGAAATTCTTACGCAATGCTTCTTAATAAAAATAGGGTAAAGTACCGTGAACGCGCGTGACAGAGCGCTGAAAGTCGCAGTAGCCTTTGATGCCTGCCTTTTCAGAGGACGAGCGTGAAAATTAGGTGGACTAAAAGCGTGGGGTAACCGAGTTATTACGAATAAAAGAGAAGCGGGCATCGCGCGCGCGGAACGTGGCACGGAGGGGCAGGACGGCGGAGGCACTATTAAAAGCCTGTAATTAATGCGGTTAATTGTATTGCGCTAAACGAACGTCGAGTCGATAGCCAGTTCCAACGAGACGAAACGGAAGCGGGCTCTTTCTAGAAAACTTCGACAATTAAGACTGCTGTTCTTGATACAATCGCGCGAATGTCACACGTTATCGAAAGAAAAAGCTGACGCAAAGAGAAATCGCGAGCGACAGAAATAAACATTTTTAAAAGAATCTACATATATATCTCTGTAACATTTAAATATTTCGTTCATTAAAAAAAACAAAGGTATTGTATTATTATTTATATTATTTGTATCATAATATTATTATTCATATTATTTGTAATATAATATTATTTTCTGTCTTTCTTCCACGCGCGTAAAACTTTATAAAATCTATCTACTCCATAACACCATTGACTTTAGCGCTCAATTGAGTCTCTCTAAAGGAAAAGCAATCTTCTGGAAATATTATATGTACGGCTTATTTTTTACGTTAAACCTTCACTTATCTTTGAGATTAATGTCGTCGCACATGTGTATTCTCCCGAGTACTTAACTCGATACAAATTTGGTACAAGCTAGTATTACTCGGTGCAATTGGATTTGCCAGTATCATCTTTCCCTTCTAAGGAAAATAGTCCCTTGCTTTTTTATCTCATTAGAAATTTTTGTACAAGTAAATATAAAATAATAAATTATGTAAGCTTTTTATAACTGCTTCTTTTACCAATAAAAATTAATATATATAACAAAATTAATTGATTTTAGTCTTAACAAATTAAAATCGAAATTGCTAATAATTTTTTTGCATTATGCGTGCTAAAACAAATTTATTACACGTTAAAAAATGTGGATAATCAAATGGAACATTTTTCAAATCACCATTTATTTAATGAGTGAGTAAAAAATTAGATAGCAATAAATAATATTGAATAATATAGCAACAAATGATATAAACGGACATTAACCATGCGCAAAAAGATGAGATTGAATTTATTTCAAAACTAACCCCAAAGATAAGTGGATACAATTCGCGCAAATCGAAAGGAAATTACGAAGAAGTAAATCGCAAATTTTGACCACTTTCTACAATTGACAGTTTCCAGCGAAGTCGATTTTATCTTCTGTTAAGGCAGTAGCTCCTTTTCCGGCATTCAGACTATTTCCGTCCCATTCGAGAATTTCTTTCGGTGGAAAAGACTCAGACGATTTTGTTCCTGAATATTGCTAATGATATAGACAATGGCATTTTAACAAAAGAAACTATATTATCTAACACTATCTAATTGCCTTGTGAAACGTATCGTATTATGCTTGCTAACTTATTAACTTACTAATAGTTAATAGTTAAAAAAAAATAATATTTTATCTAATTATTAGTATTTTAGCAATAATCGTTATCTAAACCGTTTAGCGTCCACTTTCCAAACGACGTAATTGTTCGGAAAAAAATATCGTTTGTGTTTACATTGAGTGTTTACATTAATTAGGGTCCGCAGAGTGTCCAATAAAATACACGTCTTCTTTTTTTCGAAGCTGCACGAGAAATCGACAAGTGTAGTCGGTTTAACGGGAAGTTGATAGAAAAGTCTTCGAAGGTAAACGCGGTAAAGTATCAACGCAATACGGGACTCGATTGTTCGTCTTCGTGAAAGGATGACTCTCTTACGTCGGGATTCATTGACTTCTCGTAATTTCTATTTACCCACTTTAATCCCTGGCGAGATTAGAGCGCGACGAAAAATTCACGCAACGCGAAACGCAACAAAATTATATCGCGCGTCGATTATATTTCGAGTCTCTCACCGTCTGTTTTGCCAATGTTATAGAACATCAGAGAAAGGATAAAATTTGAGAATGGGAGGTACAGACTGGAGTGGTTTGTTGCAACGATGCCGGCAATCCCGGAGGCTCGTTCTCGTCATCGTCGCCATCGCACTGCTGCTGGATAACATGTTGCTGACGACCGTAGGTAAGTACCTTTCCCGGACTATAACATTTCCCCTTATTATATTATATGTATAATTAATTCCGACCTTTCGTATTAGCACAATTTTGATATGTCATTAATCACTGCTAATTAGTTACGTCAACCCTTTTAACATCACACAACTAGATATTTGTGCGATCTTTGTCTTAGTTAATTGTTCTCTTTTGTATCAATTGTATTGACAAACTTTTATTAATTTTAACGTATTATAGAAAATTTCAGCTGCTCTCGTTTCTTCTGGCATTTTCCTTTTTCGAGTTTTAGGTTTTAAAGTGGCCTCTTTAAGCCATAACTTTAAGTTCTAGTAGGTCAAGCATTCAGAATCATTAACTTCATTACCTTTTCCTGAACCATGGTCTTTCATGTAGTTCGTTATATGAGAACTTTGTTGGCGGACTTTAAAAAAGATTATAATATTCTACTCCAACTATCCGATTGCATAAAGTGTAAAAAAGGGAAGCTATTCTACTGAAAATATTACAATTAATATCTTAAATAAATTATTGAGTATGCATGTGTAAGTATACAATCAATTTACGAAATAAAAACAAAATCGTAGAATTTTTATTAATTACGAATATAATATTTACAGAGACACTAGTAAATATATGTTTCGTCTATTTTTAGATTTAATGCTACTCTGACAACGAAAAAAATGGATGATTCACAGTATTTTTAATTTTTTTTGGTTCCTATTTATTATGTTTAATTAATATGAATTTAAATTAAATAAAAATTTAATTGAACAAAAATATAAATCTCTTTTTTTCTTACTTTAAAAAAACCTTTTCGTCCCTAAAAAAATTTAATCTATATTATTACGCGATTGTTACGTATTCCTTCTTTTAAGTTTTTTATACCCTTACTACCATCCCCTTTCTCGAATTTTATCGACGGCCACCGTTCTTCTCGGTCCGCGAACTTATGTTTAATTCAGAAAACGTTCGTTTATCGCACTGGACCGGAATGTCGAAAGAACGTATGGACTTTTGTGTATCGTGCCGCCAATCCGGATAAGTGGTCATGCATTTATGCAGCGTGAATTGTCCCGTAACAAATACACGACCTACAAACGTCGTCACGCTTGTCGAACAAATCGTGAAATCCACTTCCAATCGTTGTAAATAAATTGTTTTTAATTAATTACGTGTCTTTGCGCACATATATAATTACATTAATAAATAAAATAAAGCCTTTATTTATACTTATAAATCTTACTTTGATAAATTCAACTTTGAAAACCTTTGCAAATAAATAAATTTTTAATAATTTAAAAATTGTTAAATCTTAAATTATGATAACAAATTAAAAAAAAACTATTCGAGGTAAAAACGTAACAAAAAAAAAGAGGTTTGGAGGTGCTGGGATTTGAACCCAGGACTTTCAGCATGCGAAGCAGACACTCTACCACTGAGTTACACCCCCGATTGATAACAGGATCCTTCAAAGTGCTCTAGACTATGAACTGCTCTACCTTTACTACTTTTTACAAATTAGATATCGCATAGAGTAAAAAAATCAGCAATTTTTTGATTCATCGTTTAATAAATTCCTAAATACCGCGATAGGTTATGTATAATCTTGGTAAAGATGTGTATATTACATGTATATATTGCTACTCTACCAGCTTATTGATTTTCTGATGCTTTGTTATCTTATTTTGCATAATGCATTTTGCATAAATTATATATCAAAATCATTGTCCCACGTAAATTCTTGCAGTTCCAATAATACCGGAATTTCTCTATGATATCAAACATCCTAATGCAACATTAAGCGAGCATCTAGAAGGAGGCGCACATCATCAAACTACGGTCGTCACCACCACGTCATCAGCTACAACTACACCAGCAACGTCAAAATGCACTTGTGCTCCAAACACATCGGTCGCATCCTCATTGGAATTTTTACATGCTACAACTCCTCCTATGAATCTATCGGGTAAAGCGCGCCTCGTCGCATCATTTCTCATTGCAAATGGATAAATAACAAGATATTTCTGATAATAAGGTGGACATTAACTTAATACATAAAAAAAACTATATTTTTAGAAAGAGAAGGGAATACTTTTTTATGGACGAAGAAGAGAAGAGCAAAAGATTTTTCTATTCAACTATAAAATTTACGCGCTCGACAACGCAAACGCTTCGCTGATTTATCTTTTCATTTTAGAAATTACCGCAGCCAATCTCACATCGCCGGAATCGAAAGAAAAGGAACAGAGACATCGGGAATTACTGGAAGAGACCGTAGCAGTAGGAATGATGTTCGCTTCCAAAGCTTTTGTTCAATTGTTAGCTAACCCCATAGTTGGGCCACTGACCCATAAGTAAGCTTTGCACTTGTTCAAAATTCGTCAGACTATTTTTTGTTTGAAATATATTAGATTGATATGAGAGAGGCTCATCGTGTATTTGTTGCACCAAACTTGAGAGATGGCGCAGTTTCAAAAGAAATTTTTTATCAATCGAAAAAAATCACTATTGACTCGAATACACTTTTACTATCCAGAAAAATTCTTTTCGATCTCATTTTAAAACAATTTTTCTCTCCCTTTTTCTCTCTCTATCAAATTATTAATTTTGATTAAGAATTAAATAAAAAAAAATATAAAACTTTTCTTCTTAATCTAATACCGATACAGTACGATGTAACAAAGAATCTCGCACGCAAACTAATAATAATATTTAGGCTCAACTTTAAAATACATTATTCGCTTTTAGGATTGGATACAGCATACCTATGTTTACCGGATTCATTATCATGTTCCTATCCACGCTGATTTTTGCTTTCGGACGAAGCTACGGTATACTTTTCCTAGCGCGAGCTCTTCAGGGTATCGGTTCATCGTGCTCTAGCGTCTCCGGTAAAAGCTCATTTGCATTAGCTCATATTTTGATACTTAGTGTTTACAAATGGCAATTTTATTAAATAATCAAAAGAGAAAAACAAACTAAATAAAAAGTACATAAAATTATAAAATAAACAATAAAAAGTTATACACTTGTTACTTTATTATTTGAAATAGTAGAAAGTTTCTATTGTATGTGTGAAGGCCATTTCGCGCAATTCTACACAAGCATCGGTGGTTCAGTGGTAGAATGCTCGCCTGCCACGCGGGCGGCCCGGGTTCGATTCCCGGCCGATGCAAAAAATTTATTTTGTTTTTATATTTTTTGTTTTTGCAAAATTCTTCAAAGCAATCTTACACAAAATTTTTAAATCCTTATTTTTTTTATTAAATTGGGTATTTAAATCTCATTGCAAAAATAAAAAATAAAAACATACCTGCTTAAAAAAACGAAGTCGCGACGACGAAGCGCGCGAATTAAATTACATGAACAATTAATAAAATAAAATTCAAAAAGATTGCATCGGCCGGGAATCGAACCCGGGCCGCCCGCGTGGCAGGCGAGCATTCTACCACTGAACCACCGATGCTGTTGCAACACACAGCCTCTTACTCTCATGACATAGTACATGGCCGTAACACTTCGTCATATACAATGTTCCGATAGGTATGGGTATGTTGGCGGAGAGATATCAGGATGACAAAGAACGCGGTAACGCGATGGGCATCGCGCTGGGCGGACTGGCCCTTGGCGTCCTTATCGGCCCTCCATTCGGCGGAGTAATGTACGAATTTGTAGGAAAATCCGCCCCGTTTTTAGTCCTTTCCGCGTTAGCTCTTGGCGATGGACGTGAGTACAAGTATTTGCAGTAAGAAACAATTATCGCGCGTAATTAATAAATAATTCATAATTTTTATTTTTATTTACAGTTTAGAAATATTTTCTGACGAATGTGACGTTTTTGCTTGCGTGATATTCTCAATATTGATCGCTTATATTGTCGCGTTGAAAAATAAAAATTCTTTCTAATTTAATATTTCGTAATAATCAATAATTCTTTGGAAATCCCTCAAGTATTGCAGCTTCTGATGCTCCAACCGTCGGTTGTGTACACGGAAGCGGAGCCGCCGTCGTTAAAGTCTCTTATCACCGACCCCTATATCATTTTAGCAGCTGGTAGGAACAATATATCTGATCATATATAAAATAACGTTTCGCACTTCGAGCAATAGAGATGTATAAGAATCACCGACGTTCCAGGCGCGATAACGTTCGCAAATATGGGTATCGCTATGCTGGAACCGAGCTTACCTATCTGGATGATGGACACGATGGGCGCGAGCCGCTGGAAACAAGGGGCCACGTTTTTACCTGCGAGCATCAGTTACTTGATTGGAACGAATCTTTTCGGACCGCTCGGACATAAAATGGGCAGGTCAGACCCCATCAGCTGGACTTCCCTCAAATATAAATAAATTTTCTCGCCAAAAAGATCTTAATTATCTTTTAAACTCGTCAAATCTCGAACTATACGTTGCCGGGAATGCTTAATTGATATCCGACTTTTAATCTGAAGGTCTAGGATTCTCAAGTCTCTATTCCAGTATTTTTTTTGTTTTTTTTTTTTGTAAGATGCCCGGCGTCTTTATCGCGATATGCGCTTGTTACAGATGGCTAGCTTCCCTGATAGGACTCGTCGTTATTGGTATCTGCTTGATGTGCGTAAGTACGCTTATATCTCTACCATCAAAGAGAGTGAAATAGCTATCACTTAACGCCACACTTGTGTCTACACTATCGTGTCTATTGACGGAATTTCGTAACGAGTTGATTGATTTACATAATCGTAATAAGATTATATAAATCGTCCAAATTAAAAGTTGTTAGAGCTCCTCTGTCTACACTATCACGTATGGAACTTCGTGAGAATGTGATTTTTATATAATACGATAATCAGAATATTTACTCAAATTTTATAAAAAAATTTCCTAAGAATTCCCGGATTTTCGAGGAATTTTATTCAAAATTCCAGATAAGATTAGAGAATGTTTAAACGCGCAACTAAACTCTCGATATAACAAATACCTTGGATAATATATTTATAAGCCGTTCAAATTGAAAGTTGTTAAAACTTTGATAATGAATTAACCGCGTTAATTGGACCACAGTCTCGATTAAAGCTAATTAATCGCCGTATTTTTAATCTCTTTCGTAGATTCCGCTAGCGAGAAGTATCGATCACTTGATCGTACCGAACGCGGGACTGGGATTCGCAATCGGGATGGTGGACAGTTCGATGATGCCTGAATTGGGATATTTGGTTGACATAAGGCATTCCGCTGTTTACGGAAGTGTTTATGCCATCGGCGATGTAGCGTTCTGTCTTGGTTTTGCTATAGGTATGTAACTGGCTCACGCGTATCTTTCACATTTTATTTCCTTTCTTTTACTCGAAAAATGCACGCTCATGAAAACGATAAATCAATATTACTAAACACGCAAAATTAATTTAAGATTTTTAGTACTTTTTCCTTTTGTCTTTTCTCGTTTAGAACAATTAAATTCAAAAATTTTAATATAAAAATAATTACATGAAATATAGATACCTAATATCAAAATATTACAAATATATCAAATAAAATTTTAAACAAAATTCGTCCGCAAGATCTGGCATGAATTATAGATTGTCCAAAATAAATTCTAAAAATAAAAAAATAAAAATGACAAAAAAAATTTGCATCGGCCGGGAATCGAACCCGGGCCGCCCGCGTGGCAGGCGAGCATTCTACCACTGAACCACCGATGCGTATAAGAAAACCGATCCTTTTATTTGACTAACATCTAATATTGTTTAGAGATGTGCCAATAATACAAGATATAATTATAATATACTTAATGTGGGATATAAATGAAATAAAAATTATTTTCTAAATAAACTATTCCTTGTTTTCATAGGTCCAGCTTTGAGCGGAACTTTGGTCAACAGCATAGGTTTCGAATGGATGCTCTTTGGCATAGCTATATTAAATTTCATTTACGCACCTCTCATGTATTTCCTAAGGGCGCCGCCGACGAAGGAAGAGAAAAAGGTAAAATTATGCTACACTATTTTTTTCCATGAAGTTCACTTCGAAGAACTTCTCGTTAAATCTCAATCGTGTTTTCGTGTTCAATTTCAGTCGTTAATAATTGGCGAAAAATCATCGGTGCGTTATGTTACCTACCAGAATGAGGAAGAGGACCAGTAAAAAAAAAAACAATAATTCTAAGCGTTCTCGATACAATCAGTTGTTTCACTTAAAACGCATGTTCTCTTTCCCTTTATGTCCCTAACATATAAAAAAAATAGAGATTGCATTGTTATGTTGATTTTTACGTATCTTAATATCCGTGATGATTTTCATCAACTGGAAGACAATAATATATTTTTCCCCCTTTATTTCCGCGTTCTCTATTTAGTACTAAAAAGTATTCGTGTTCTCTTGTTTTGATAAATGATAGGAAGCAACAAAATATCGACAATAAGCACAACTGTTGACATGCACTTGATAACATTTGGCAATATGTAAATGTAAAATTATTAGTAAACGAGTGAAGTTTGCCTAATGAGTAGTCGGCAATTTTGAAAAGAAAAAGACGAACAATATTTCAAAATAAATTCGAAGAAGTCGCACAACACCACACTTGGTAAAATCCGTAAAAGTTATATATTCTATAAACAGATCGCGCATCCTATAAACGCCTGAGAACTCGGGAGATTTCGCATTCGCGAATATTTACGGATAGAAGTAACGAGGGCTAAACACGTTGTGAAATGTCTTTCTGTGTATTCTGCATCATCGATATTATTGTTACACACATATCGTATGTAACAGGCGAGTAACGGTAGATTTAAAGCCTAAAGTAACGCAAAAGTCGCAGGAAAAAAACAAAAAAAAAAAAAAGCTTGTTATATCGTAGCATGCGATAGCAAGAGATATATACATAGATATATATATATTCGTTAGACGTGTTTCATAATATATACAATATATGAAAAAAAGAGCAGGCACACGATGCAAAAGTTACCCTTAAATGTGATGGCTTAAATTCAGGATGCATATTATATACAATGTCCATCGTAAAAATAAGTACATGGAAAAATAAAGGCACGATTATTCAGCGCGAATCAAAAGATACGTAATTAACGGTTACGATTGACCGAGATAGGATAACGCGTGTAAACGGGACGGGACGGGACGGGGGATACGAAATCGCGTGGTCGGTATATCGGTGCTCCCGGTGTATTTCCTTCGCGGCGGCAAATTGTACAAATTGGAATCCAATCCTTAACGTCTAGAAGAGCCGCCCGATTTGGTTTCCCTGAATGGCTGCAGGGAAACCGACGATAAGAACGGTCGGGTGTTTTAAAGGGTTCTTCGTAAATGCGGCCACGATCAAAACTTGCATTTTCGTCGCAAGAACGACACGCGACATTTTACGCGAAGTGCCCTGGCGCATACGATTTATCGAAACTCGCTCGCGATCTCATCGCAGTAGGTGAAACGAATGAGAATAAAACGTGAGAAAGAGGGAGAGAACGTTCGAGCTTGTTGCAAATCCCGGCGTTTCTCGATAAATTCTTCAAAATTAATTTCCGTTTTACGCCGATTATAACGCATGCACGAAAGAATGTATAGAGAATGCTGCGGGATTTGTTGGGATAGAGAATAATATCTAAACTTATATCAGAATAGAATAAAACAGAGTGTGTGTGTGTGTGTGTGTGGGTGAGAGAAAGCGTGAGTGAGTGAGTGAGAGAAAGAGAGAGAAAAAGTAAAATTTAAGATAGAGACGAGGTACGAAGCGTTCGCGGGATTTGCGAATTATATGATAAACTTTATGAGGATTCGCCGCGGGAAACTCTAGCTGCGATGATTTATTTGTCTCGCGGTACGGACAGATGGCAATTCTCGTGATCTGCTGACTGGATCCCGCGAAAATAGAACACGTTCGTAGAAGCAATATAGAAAGTAGCGTAGCAATATGTTATCCGTACGTGAACAACGTATTATCTAAATATGTACGAAATCTATACGTGTCTCTCTGTGTACGTGGTGTAATATCCGTGTAAACTTGAAAAAGAAAAATTGTCGTGTATTTATTACATATCGGCGTCTCGTTGCTCTTCGTATAAAACGTATATGAGAGAGAAAAAAGTATATACTTGTTGAGATCCTAAGCTACTAGAATCAACCATATTTGCCGAGGCAGTGATACAGTTCTCGATATAGCCACAAAAAAAATTAAAAAATAAAAAATAAAAAATTTAATTAGAACGTAGGACGTTTTGCTTATTGCCTAGAGTCGTTTTTATCTCCAATTGCAAGCGTATTGTTTAACAAGCTTTATCACGCCGTAAAAGTATAATATTATAGAAATATATAATAGGGATACAGTTAACTGAAACTTAGAGTCTTCATTAAACGGCGTGACGGCACGTTTCCTCGTTGCTGTCTCGTGCCAAATCTTGTTCGTGTAGTTAAACGAAGACGATATAAGCGGGGTCTGTGAGAGGCGCACATCCGAGATGAACGATTGCACGCGATTAATACGGTATTAGGCTACAGCTTTCCACTGCGGATTCCGAAACATACAAGGTGCGTGAGATTTCGCGCGCCTACTCCCGGTACGAAACGCGAGTCAATTCGATTCGCGAATTCCTTGCCAACGCTCGCCTCGTCGCCGTACATATATTTAAAAGATGTCTATAAAAATCCACATGGGAAAGGAGAGAGAGGCAGCAAAGTACAGGAGATGGAGA
Organism: Solenopsis invicta; assembly: GCF_016802725.1. Classification (NCBI taxonomy): domain Eukaryota; kingdom Metazoa; phylum Arthropoda; class Insecta; order Hymenoptera; family Formicidae; genus Solenopsis; species Solenopsis invicta. The sequence continues at coordinate 27,901,556 of NC_052667.1, forward strand.
AAAACGGGGAAATGTAGAAATAATGTAAAAAAAAAAAGTATGCGAGACAAAAATATGACGATTTTTCGAGCCGAGCATAAATTCACATTAAATTTATAGTTTCCTCCTCGGTTCTCGATTAATTGTATTCTAATAATTTTTTATTTAGATTATAAATATTTCGTCTCGCCATGTATTTTAGCGCAATTGTTGTTATTACTGCTCTCGCTTTAATAATAGTAGTAATAATGGTGAGCAATAGTATCCTCTATTATCGCGATTCGATGTTATTATGATCTCGAGCTACTGTACCATATTGCATAACTATATCGCGCAATATATTTGACAGATCTTCCCCTTAAATGTAAATATAGTGAAACTAATGAACGTTGTCGCCACTGAGATACCTTAAAGGATGTTGTAACGCCGATTTCTTGTAATTTCGGTGGATCCTTATTTTGAATTTACTCTTATATTCGCAATGCCTCTGTGTATATGTGCGTGTATGCGTATGAGTAAGTGAGAGAGAAAGAGAGAGTTACACATTTGGTTATCATTATTTAAACAATTATTTTATACAAATTTATAGATGTGTGTACAAGAAAATTATTTCTCCACGTATGGCGTAAAAAAAATTAACACCTAAGCAGCATTGTTTAAAATACTGAAGTTAAAGACGAAGTGTGAGTGCACGTCAGATTTTACGACGAAAAGTCACTGAAGTCTACTCTGCGTTTCTTTATCAAATTTGGCCATACAAAGTATAAGTCTGTATATTATGATCATCATATCGTTAATCTCTTGCGTTGGAATTTAGTGAATAATTATATATTTAAATTACATATGTATGTTAATTTGTAGCGTAATACATTTGCTGATACAGAGATAACATATCAACCATAGACCATTTTCAGGAAAGCTTTAGGCTTGATAATTTAAACAATTGGACAATGATATTTTAAATCGCAAATATGCTGTTCCTCCATATACGGTATTCTTTAATCAAGTTTTTATTCGCATCTATTTTACGATAGAGGCAAATAAAAATTTGATTAAAATTCAGATGGTTGCAACGCACGTACAGTCGAAACTTTGTTAAATATTTACTTGTCAAACGTTATTACTTAATAAAACAAAAGAAAGACAGATTAAACTGATGTAAAAGCTTTGCCGAATCTGTCCAATAGATAAAATTGAAAGCACAATTTACAAAATTTTTAAATTTTCAAAATTTTTACTTATCAAAATAATCATTGACTTTCACATATTCCCTTTCCACTTCGATCAAGAAATAAATTTCTCAATTTTACTGGGCAATAATTTTATTCAAAATGTAATTTAACGAACGAATAATTATATGATGCGTAATTTGAAGTTATTACAAACGATCAAATGCGATTATTAATTAACAATTATTGCAACAGATCACTAATTTCAACGGAAGGAATTAAGTCTTTACAATAAATAATAATTTCAACAATACTCACAAGTCCGCTCGCTTCAGAGGAAAACAGCATCTTTGAGTAGTACGTCGAGGAAATAGCGCGAGCTGCATGGGAGTCGTTTCTTATCGGAGGAAGTACGCGACGATTATTATTACGATTATTTGTGTAAGTCTCTCATGTAACTAGCCAGTCCGTATCCCGACTCGGCCGTCACCGGGCCGAGGCTTTGTTGTACGAATTGCAGATGCAATCAACGTGACTGTGTTAATCGAAGCGAATCGCGTAAGGAAACGCGTGTCGCGCGCACTGGCGCTTCCTCGGTCGCGCGACGACACGTGCTTCCCGGCAAATGCATAATAACGTATACGATACCAGTCGCACACAATTATTACCTGACAAATGTATTGCAACTGAGATTGGCCGCCATTTCGCCATCGAGAAAGACAAGGCTATCGAGCCCCGTGTGCCAAAAGATTTCGCAAGGAATGAGCAGATTAAAGAATACTCAGAGCACTTTGGTATAATTATAATTTTTCAATCTTTCAATTCAAGAATAGGTAACTATTAGTTATGTTTGCTCCTATAATTTATATATTATAATTTATATATTAATTTTAATTAATCATACTTATACATTGTAGCCAATTTCTTTTTCTTTCGCAACGTTGCTTAGATTATACCAGTCTTATTTTAGAATAGAAAGAACTGAAGATGTTCTATATGCGAAATATAAACGATATTAATAATTGCAAATAATCAAGATAAACGTGTAAAATCCTAGTCAATTTAAGTTGTTTCTAATTTCGGAAATGCAAAATTTCATTTTTTAATTCGATAGGAAAATAAATAAAATCTATCTCAATTTCCTTTGATCTGCCTATTTTTTTGCAACAAGTGCGTAAAAGTGCACGAAGATGGCGAAAGGATAAAATTTCATAAAGATGATGCGTTCAAATTTCAAAAACGTGCGTTAAATTGAGAATTACAAGTATCGCCGTACGTTATTCGTAATGCCAGATCGACAACGATGCTTCCGCATTGGATATATTAAGAGGAAAGAAGATTAAAAAAAAAAGAAAACGAATTAGAGCGAATTATTCGTTGGCGGCTGCTATTGTGAACAGACAATAAGCAATGTGACAAAAAAATATGTGCAAAACCTTCCCCCGCATTCGATACGAAGGCTCGATCGATCGTTGCCCCGTTAGGCAATGACAATTAGGACGTTGGCGAATAACGATCGATATGATACATTGTTAAATAACGAAATCGAAATGGGTTTAAATCTCAATCTCATTAAGGACGAATTCCTCACTCTGTTTAGGAAGGTATTGGACGCCGCTTGTCTATGTATTATCGTTATACTATAGTTTCGGCAGCAGTAAAGTTTGTCGTAAAGTCACAGTCTGTAAGGTACCTATTTAACGTCGTACCGATATATAGTAGATATCTAACAAGCTGGTGTATGGGTCCGATTTTCATGCCTGCGTAATAATCAAGACAAAAGAAAAAAAAAAAAGAAGAGATTTAACGAGCCAACCTAGAGCGTATCCCTTATTTTTAGATATCGTTATATCGTGCGGTTAAATTTGCTGGGAAAGAAGATAGCATATGGTTGTGACCCTTCCTCGAGCAAAGAGGGCTAGGTAGATTAAACGGAGAGATAGGAGGACCGCACTTGTTTGTATATTTTTACGCGTTTATGTAACTAACGCCGGCCCCGAGAATCGCCAGATTTCGCTGCGAGATTGTACTTGAATTAATGCTTGTACGGGATACGTCACGCTATTGCAAGATTGTGCAAAACAACCTCTATATAAAGGCTAGGAAGGTTGCAGAATAAATACGGTTACGAGATACATTATATCATTGATGGTTCTCGACACGAATTAATGATAATTGAAAATATCGATAAAAATAACGTGTTGTAAACTATTTCATGTTTATTCCGACGTATATGTGTCTAACGTGTTTATGTGTACACGAGAAAATATGCTGTATATCGAATAAAAATAGATAAAAATAAATATATAAAAATAATTTCAGACTTACCGACACCGATGCGCAACGGCGGAGTTGAAACTGCATTAATCTGTAACATATAAATATGTACAAATTAAAAGAGTGCCCAAAGCAATCATTTTAAAAGATTATTATTAGACGCATTCAATTTTTTTATTCGTCTATTAAATATTTAATAAAAAAAAATTAAATTGTATTCACAGAGAAAAATCTTTTTTTAAATATAAATTCTCGTGAAAAAAATTTAATAAACCTAGAAATCGAGTTTTCTCTTGTAGATAAGAATACTGCTTTAAAATACTGTTACATACAAATGCATTAACGTTACAAATATTTTAGTAAATGTTTTAAATATCACGATATATTTAATTTATATCACGAGCATACAAGTACGGAATGCGCGACGCAATCGTTGCGTAGACAAACGAAATTACTAACAATCAATAAATTATTTATCCACGATTGTTCCGCCAACATCTGATATTCCCTCCTCTCGATTCTCGCCATTGTTGCTGCTTCATGATACTCGCGTGAGACTCATTAATTATTTATTAGAGTTTTTGGAAACCTTGTACACAGGTAAGAATGAGCCCTATCTATTCACAAATTTTATATTAAAAAAGATTTAGGAAATATAAAAATAATATAATTGAAATTATATTTATTTATAAACGTGTATATTTAAAAAAAATGTAGAATTTACTCAAATTGTACAAAACAAACAGTTCTATAAAATGTAATGTATATAGAATATATATAAATTTATAAATAGAACTCTACCCATAGAATTTTATAATTTTATAAATCAAAAACTTTTTACTAAACTATTGATTAAGAAATTAAAATTACAGTTTTTAGCTATTTCATTTAATTATTAAATTCAATTAAATTTGAATTATTATTTTTATGAAATATAGATAAAATATAAATGAGTATCATATACAGACAATGGAAATGAAGTTCTATTTAAAGGTAATAAAATTAAAATTAATTCTAGAAATAAAACAATTTTGAAAGAAAATAAAACCAGGAATGGACTCTTTGAAGTCAAAGTAAAAGATGAAAGGAAAGATAAGACTTATCTATCTGAAGAAATCTGTGATTCGGCAGAGATATGGCATAAAAAACTTGATCATTTAAAATATGACAATTTGAAGAGTCCTTTGAAGATGACAAACAGAATCAACAGAATTAAAGAAATCAAAAAAATTTTGCAGGGCATGTTTTAAAGCAAAGCAAATAAGAGAAAAATATTTTAATATTTCTAGAGCAAGAACAAAGAGACTACTACAATTAATACTAATGGATTTATGTGGTTCAATTTCTCCAGATACGTGGAATGAAAATAAATATTTGTTACCTTTACGGATGATAGTACACATTTTGTAACTGTGTACTTGCTAAAATCAAAAATTGAAGCAGCTGAAAAAATTAAAAATTACATTAAGAAAGTTGAAGCTAAATGTGAAACATGAAAGTTACTAAATTAAGCTACGACAACAAAAGAGTTCATAAATATTACATCAGTGATGCAAAGATAAAGGAAATAGAGAACCACTGCATAGTAAATAAATTTTTAGAATTAAACAAAATAGAAAATATAAAGCCAGACTTGTAATAAAAGACTGAGAATTAAAAAAAGAAATTAATTATCAAGAAACATATAGTTTTGTGGTAGGACAAAGTGCAATGAGAAGCATCTTTACAATAACCACTGCAAAAATTTTTAAATAGTGACATTTGATGTCAAGACAGCTTTTCTGTATAGATATTTGGATAAAAAAAGCCATATGTATTCTTTATCTAAAACAAGACCAGATATCACTTATAAAGTAAATTATATAAACAGATTTATAGAGCCTTTAATGATGTTGAAGCTAGCAGCGGATTCGCAGCAGCAGATTCGTCAAAGCAGGGATTCTCATTCAAAATAAAATACATAAGAAACTTTGACATATAAAGGCAAACTAGCAAGTAACTGCACAACATACACTTATACGCTTCTAAATAGATCAGACTATCGAGAACAATTAACAAAAATGCGCAGGTCTACTAAATTGTTTAAATTATATAACGAGTTATTGCAGAAACAAGGGAAGGAAGCCTCGGTCGGGGCTGTAAATTTTTTTAGAACATCATTGTAGGCTTCTAAATAAATCCCGACTAGCAAGAAAAATTAAAAAAAATGCGCACGCCTACGAAAAATTATTTAAACAATATAAAGTTTATTGCAAAAACAGGAAAACGAAGTCGCGGTCGGGGCTGCAAATTTTTTTAGAACATTATTGTAAGCTTCTAAATCAATCCCGACTAGCAAGAAAAATTAAAAAAAATGCGCACGCCTACAAAAAATTATTTAAACAATATAAAGTTTATTGCAAAAACAGGAAAACGAAGTCGCGGTCGGGGCTGCAAATTTTTTTAGAACATTATTGTAGGCTTCTAAATCAATCCCGACTAGCAAGAAAAATTGAAAAAAATGCGCACGCCTACAAAAAATTATTTAAACAATATAAAGTTTATTGCAAAAACAGGAAAACGAAGTCGCGGTCGGGGCTGCAAATTTTTTTAGAACATCATTATAACCTTCTAAATCAATCCCGACTAGCAAGAAAAATTAAAAAAAATGCGCACGCCTACGAAAAATTATTTAAACAATATAAAGTTTATTGCAAAAACAGGAAAACGAAGTCGCGGTCGGGGCTGCAAATTTTTTTAGAACATCATTATAACCTTCTAAATCAATCCCGACTAGCAAGAAAAATTAAAAAAATGCGCACGCCTACGAAAAATTATTTAAACAATATAAAGTTTATTGCAAAAACAGGAAAACGAAGTCGCGGTCGGGGCTGCAAATTTTTTTAGAACATCATTATAACCTTCTAAATCAATCCCGACTAGCAAGAAAAATTAAAAAAAATGCGCACGCCTACGAAAAATTATTTAAACAATATAAAGTTTATTGCAAAAACAGGGAAACGAAGTCGCGGTCGGGGCTGCAAATTTTTTTAGAACATTATTGTAGGCTTCTAAATCAATCCCGACTAGTAAGAAAAATTTAAAAAAATGCACACGGCAATGAAAAATTATTTAAACAATATAAAATTTATTGCAAAAACTAAAAAATAAAAAAATTCTAATACCAAAAACGCAAATAAATTTTAATATAAAAAAGTAAAAAAAATTTTAACATTCACAAACAGTAAGAACATAACAAAAAAAGAGACCATATTCTCGCCACCTCCTCGTTGGTTGGTCTTGGGTAGCGCAAAGAGAGAGAACAATATGTATGTTTAGCAGTCAAATTATATTTCTGATCTATAATTTACATCAAAGTAGAAAATTGGGAAATCATACTATTTCTTTTCTATAATGACAATATTATTCCTATACGGCGCAAGCAGCCAACCTTAATATGATTGCTAATAAATTTCCAGCGCCGACCAAGCCCTTGTTTCTGCAATAACTCGTTATATAATTAAAACAATTTAGTAGCCGTGCGCATTTTTTTTAATTTTTCTTCTAGTCGGGATTTATTTAGAAGCCTACAATGATGTTCTAAAAAAATTTGCAGCCCCGACCGCGACTTCGTTTTCCTGTTTTTGCAATAAACTTTACATTGTTTAAATAATTTTTTGTAGGCGTGCGCATTTTTTTTAATTTTTCTTGCTAGTCGGGATTGATTTAGAAGCCTACAATAATGTTCTAAAAAAATTTGCAGCCCCGACCGCGACTTCGTTTTCCTGTTTTTGCAATAAACTTTATATTGTTTAAATAATTTTTCGTAGGCGTGCGCATTTTTTTTAATTTTTCTTGCTAGTCGGGATTGATTTAGAAGGTTATAATGATGTTCTAAAAAAATTTGCAGCCCCGACCGCGACTTCGTTTTCCTGTTTTTGCAATAAACTTTATATTGTTTAAATAATTTTTCGTAGGCGTGCGCATTTTTTTAATTTTTCTTGCTAGTCGGGATTGATTTAGAAGCTTACAATAATGTTCTAAAAAAATTTGCAGCCCCGACCGCGACTTCGTTTTCCTGTTTTTGCAATAAACTTTATATTGTTTAAATAATTTTTCGTAGGCGTGCGCATTTTTTTTAATTTTTCTTGCTAGTTGGGATTTATTTAGAAGCCTACAATGATGTTCTAAAAAAATTTGCAGCCCCGACCGCGACTTCGTTTTCCTGTTTTTGCAATAAACTTTATATTGTTTAAATAATTTTTCGTAGGCGTGCGCATTTTTTTAATTTTTCTTGCTAGTCGGGATTGATTTAGAAGGTTATAATGATGTTCTAAAAAAATTTGCAGCCCCGACCGCGACTTCGTTTTCCTGTTTTTGCAATAAACTTTATATTGTTTAAATAATTTTTCGTAGGCGTGCGCATTTTTTTTAATTTTTCTTGCTAGTCGGGATTGATTTAGAAGGTTATAATGATGTTCTAAAAAAATTTGCAGCCCCGACCGCGACTTCGTTTTCCTGTTTTTGCAATAAACTTTATATTGTTTAAATAATTTTTCGTAGGCGTGCGCATTTTTTTTAATTTTTCTTGCTAGTCGGGATTGATTTAGAAGGTTATAATGATGTTCTAAAAAAATTTGCAGCCCCGACCGCGACTTCGTTTTCCTGTTTTTGCAATAAACTTTATATTGTTTAAATAATTTTTTGTAGGCGTGCGCATTTTTTTCAATTTTTCTTGCTAGTCGGGATTGATTTAGAAGCCTACAATAATGTTCTAAAAAAATTTGCAGCCCCGACCGCGACTTCGTTTTCCTGTTTTTGCAATAAACTTTATATTGTTTAAATAATTTTTTGTAGGCGTGCGCATTTTAAGTCAAAAAAGGATATTTTAACTAAACCTTTAACAATAATTTTATTAAGTTTAAAGATAAAATTGTAATAAAATTAAACCAAATTTAAAGGAGAGTGTTGATTGATAAATCTGTTTTAGTTGCAAAAGATTACTTTTACTTTTTAATAATATTACTAAAAATATAAGATGTTTTCCAACAATGTACACAGATAACACAATGTTATACTGTGTCCACCACAATGTATTCCAACTGTGACACAATGTAACACTGTTTGACACTGTAAAAAGCTAAGTATGAGTGTGTAAAATATGTCAGTTATCAACTTTCTAAAATATTTTATGTCTAACATGCATTAATTATGTTCATTTATAATATAAACATAATTAAAGTTGCATAGAAGAAGAAGATTATTGTTCAGTTATTAATATTACAGAAATTAAGTTGTAGAGCTCTAATTGTATTTCAACAAAAACCTTACACAGCGAAACAGTGTAACATCAGTGTATCATAGCTAGAAAACAGCTATGGAAACAACAATGCGTTTCTTTTATCTTTGATCACTTATTAGCAACATTTTAAATAAAAAAAACATCCCTTTTCTGCGGCAACCTTAGTGAGCTCATTTCATGGACATTTGAAACTTATATATTTAATTACAAATAAAGCAATATCTAAATGTAAGTAGATTTAGATTCGTTAAAAATAATAGCTGCAATATTGTTTCAACGTTGCAACATTGCTGCAGCGTTATAACAATAATGTTGTAAGTTCTATGCTGTATAGAAAGTATGTGTTCTTGGACGTCCTTTGGATAAAGTGTGCTGTGTAGGACAAAACTCCTTTTCCTAGCGACTGCCATCAAATTCAGATAAATCAGATAACAAGAGCTCGCTATATACGATCTCGGTTTTCTGAGCATCAAATATTATGAATTATTCACCTGTGGTGGCTGTGGTTGTTCCACCGATGCTCCCCGCCGAACCCCTTTTTCCTGTCAGATTTCGGCTGCGCTCAAAGTCTCGCTACAAATTTAAAGCGTTTGATTAATTAATCAGAACAAAGAATTTTACAAATTGACCAATCGAAAGATGCTTCAAAACATTTGCAGCATTATTTTGACCGTACCCTTCATTCATGTCGCCATGTCGCCATGTTGCGGACTCCGTATTAACTCGCACAAAATTCACTCGAATCACTAATCATTCGCGTACACTGTAATCGCCAAACCATAAAATCGCACAATATCTTGTGCAACGCTTCGACAACGATCCCCACACGACGCGTGATTTTACCCTATCGAGACGAAGTAACGCGAGAGATCCGCGAAACACGGAATTACGCAAATCGCCCAACAACATTCCTTCCTTCACTCTATTCGATAAGATTCACTCGCGAAGACGCGTTAATGAATCAATCAATCGTGACCTAACCTCTAAAAAACGTCGCCCGACACTTTGTACGGAATCCCGGACGACAACACGCACTCGATTCTACGCCGGCACGACGAAGATGATCGTGATCGCGACCTAACGTACGAATTCAACATGGTGAACAGAATTCGTAAACCGCGCGGCCAACTTCACGCGTGAGAAGACGCTGCTTACCGCACTGCGACAACAGCGACGCTGCGGCGATTGCAGCAACGTGATCTGAGTGCTACACCTCGCTACACCTGCTACACTTTCGGTCACTTTTCGCACTTAAATAATGTATGCATACGTGTAATAAAATAACTTGAGCACCGGTATCTCGTTGATGACGCTATTAAATTCGTGTTGTTATGAAATACAGCGACGAGAGACTTGTTTTTCTTCTTCAAGGGAAAGGCAGCGCGATCGGTAAAGAAGGTGCTCAAGCGCGACGTTGGTTGCATTGGTTGTTCGCGACCATCCGCGACTTCATAGAGCACGACAACGCGGTCATGAGAATCGCCCAAAATCGCGGGAAACGCGTCCTGCATCAGGAGGTATGCGAGGTTCGTTCACAATTCATTATTATCACAACAATTGGGACGGTCAAAAGAGCGAAATTAGGGCCGCGTGGAGGTCCTCGCGACGTGGAAGCCGACGCTCGTACCTCGGATGCAGTAGACCCGGTTGCGCGCGAAAAAGGTAGCACCCCTCGACTCACGAGACCAGTTGTTGGTGCCAGCGGTCGTGAGAATTATTTTCGATCAGTTGCCTCCCGTCATTGGCATTCCGCAACTCCCATGGACCACCGTCGTTAGAGGAGCCGATGCACTTCCATAATTCCCAACTTTCGAAGCGTAAGAGTCTGAAAATGTCATATTGAATGCAGGGTCATGAATACCATTACACAGACCAGCGAGGCGTCCGCGCCGGATCGCGCCAAATCCCAAGCGGTAACCAACGTGAATGCCAAGGCTTCGACGAGCGAGAAGGCGTCTAATGTCAGGGAGGATTCGCAGGACGACTCTGATGGCTCTCCACCCAGTAGAAGCCGTTATGGTAGAATGATAAAGTCTAGGTCTACTGGGAGCAATTCTGTGGATTCGCCACAGGTATATATTGTGTACTCTTGATACTTTTCAGCACAACAAATCGCCTATGTAATGTTCTTGTTGACTTTGTATATTTCTTAGCCTGACCAAAGCACATATCGTTTATATAACTCAAATGTATATTTTAATATTTATGTATGAACAATGCTTTTCAAAAATTTTTTTTTATAATGTTATGTAATATATATTTAGTAATTGTGGAATTGATCTTTTTTTTTAATCTGAAGCTTGTTGTTTTAGATACTGATATGTTCATCGCTCTTACTATTTTGCAGAATTTAAAGTCAAAAGGACGTAGACAAGTATCAAATTCCATTGATAATAGTATTGAAAATATAGATGAAAATAATATAACTAATAACATGGATGTGGTTAACGATTCGTTTGCTACATTGAACAGCATAGAGAAAATTCCATCTCCAAAAGTAATCAGTCCTAAAATTGAATGGACGATAGGACAATTAGCATGGGCCAGAGTTGGTAATTTTCCATTCTGGCCTTGTATGATAACATATGAACCAACTTCTGGAATATATCATAAATCAAAAGGTAAATGTTTAAAGTTCATATATTTTACTAACTTAAATTAGGTATATTTTAAGAGAATTGTTTTGGAATATGCATAAACATGAGACTCTGAAATGATATTTTTATTAAACATAACATACAGTTTATAATACATATAGTTTATATGTAGTTATATAATATATTATTGAATATTATTTAAAAAATTATTAGATATTTGAAAATTTATTAACAAATGTAAAATATTAACAAGTTTTTAATTATTTTATGGCATAGCTACAAGCAGGTCAGCTATTATGATGATACATGTTCATTACTTCGGAGATAGAGGACGTCGCAGTTGGGTCTCAGAAAATTATATGATGCAATTTACAACACTTTCTGACTTCCTAAAATTAGGACAGTCACTGACAGCAGAGATGAAGAAGAAGGATCCTAAGTTTGCTGCCGCCTTCATTATAAAGCAAAAATCGAAAACAAAATGGCATAATGCTGTTCAAGAAGCTATAGAAGCGCAGCCTTTGACAATTGAAAAAAGAATTGCACTTTTTACAGTAAAAGTTAAAGTTCAAAAATCTAAAGATGCAAAACCACTTATTATTGATGAAAAAAATAGTATCAAGAGGAAACTTTCAACTGAGCAAGATGGACCCGACATCAAACGTGCTAAACAAGATAATGTAATATTAATAATCGTTTTGTATTTAATGTAAATTTAACTTTAGTATTTGTCATATATAGCGTAAAATTTTATTTATATTTTTACAGGTGCACGATACAGAAAAATTAGAAAAATCGGAAGAAAAATTAAAGTTACGTAAATCAGAATTAACAAAGCCGAAAAATTCGCGTATTTTAAACGGTAAAATTGATTCGAAATCAAATTTAGATTCTTTACCTTCAACTCCCTCAAATCGTAAAAGTTCTGGAGGTACAAATGCAAAGACCTATAAAAATACCAATAAAAATGACAAAGATGACGAAAGTGCATTTAAAGTTTATTATGAAAATAACAAAAGTCTGCTAGAGAAAGATTATCCAGATATGCCAAAAAGCGATATTAAAACATATTTACGAAAAATTTGGGATGGAATGGATGAAGAATATCGGAAAAAAATGTGCACAAGTAATGACAAAAATACTTCATATTCCAAAAACAACTGTCTGGATGAAAGTGAGACATCAATGGAAATAAACACAACTAAAGAGTCATCAATGGAGATTAACACAACTAAAGAAGATGAAATATCAGAAATTAATACAACTAAAGAAAGTGATACGTCAACAGACACATTTATAAAAGAAAATAAAAAAATAAAAACCGAGAAAATTGACAGGGAAAATTCTGTTTCGAGTGAGCAAGATGGGCCTGATATTAAACGTGCTAAACAGGACAATGTAATAATCCTTTGCATTTAATATAAATTCAAGCGCTCGCTACATGTATAAAATTTTATATTTATTTGTACAGGTATATAATACAGAAAAATCAGAAACGAAACGAAGGCCGTACAATCTCTTTAAAGGTATGAAACAAGAAAAGGTTTGTCAGATTTGTGAGAAGACAGGTAAACTAACAAGATGTAAAGGGCCTTGTTATTCTTACTTTCATTTATCATGTGTAAAACCTGGCGAGTCTAGTCCAGAATATTCTGTTGATGAGAACACATTGGATGAGAGATTACTTAGTGACTTAAACATTATTAAGAGAAGTATTAATGGTGAAAGTGAAAATAATGGTAATTAATATTAGTTATTAATACAAATATTTATGTAGATAAATGGGTGCAAAATTGAAAAAAATTTTCTTTTTTTATATATAACTTACAGTAATAAAAAATAATTTTTTTTAAATGTATATTTATATAACGTTATCATAATATTAATCAAATTTAGGTAAATCAGATGAACAAGAGGACGAGACATTCAAATGTATTGATTGCTTATCTGGAGTAGCACCTGCTTGTTTTCTATGTAATGAAAGAGAAGGAGATAGAATAAGATGTATTGTTCCAGCTTGTGGAAAACATTATCATTCCAAATGCTTGATACCATGGCCACAGGTAAAACTTTACATTTGCTTAATGTTATCTTAAAATTGTCGATATTATTTTTATAACATTAATAAACACATGTTTAGTCACATTGGCAAGGTGGTCGTTTGACATGCCCTTACCATGTATGCCACACCTGCAGTTCCGATAATCCTCAAAACAATCGTTCACGCGCTCCAAATGAAAAAGTGGCAAAATGTGTTCGTTGCCCTTCATCTTATCATGCTTCAGCGTTGTGTCTACCCGCTGGTTCAGAAATTTTAACAGCCAGTCAAATTATATGTCCGAAACATTACAAAGCACCACATCCTCCATTAAATGCTGCGTGGTGTTTCCTATGTACACGCGGCGGAAGTCTTATCTGTTGTGACACTTGTCCGACTTCCTTTCATTTGGAATGTCTAGGTAACTTGACTCAAAACGTAACAGTTAACATAAAATACAATACCTGCAATTAAATTGTTGTATTTTTGATAATTTAGGTATAAATGCACCTGACGGTGGATTTATATGTGAAGATTGCGAAACAGGAAGATTACCTTTATATGGAGAAGTTGTATGGGTGAAACTCGGTCATTATCGATGGTGGCCGTCTCTTATATGTTATCCTAATGATATTCCTGAAAATGTGGAAGCTAAAGCTTCTAAATCTCCTGGCATATTTTGCGTAATGTTCCTGGGATCTAATGATTATTATTGGGTGCACAGGTAAATATAAAAAAAGTTAATATAAAATATGATTAATAAATTCATCTTTCTAATTTTATATTATCTTTGTAGAGGTAGAGCCTTTTTGTATCAAGACGGTGATGCAAATATAAAACCACCTCTAGGTAAAACTGGAATGGATGAAGTATATCGAAAAGCTCTCAAGGAAGCTAATATAATACATCAACAATTAAAAGCGACGCGATCTATGACTAAAGAGCCGAAAGGATTGAAACCACCACCATATGTAAAATTAAAAGTACGGTTTATATCACATTAAGCTGGTGCTAGATCAAGCTAGTAAGAACGAATGAGCGTAACAAGCATTTTTCTTTTGAAGCCAAATTCAAATCAGCAAGCACGAACAAACACAAATAACTTTCTTTAATAAATGCCGCTGTACTAGTAGATCATTCATTAAAGCAAGCTGTTTATTTATATTTGCGCTTGCTTGATTAGTTTTTAATTAAAATTAATACACATTTAAGCTCACTTTGTTCTCGCGACGTCGTCTACACTTCATCCGATTCAACTCACTCATAAATGAAGCGCTCATTCGCATTCATGTACTTGATCTGAACTTAGCTTTATAAGCTTTTTTTTTCCTTCTTAATAATCTATTATTGTAGTTAACACTGCTGTATCATCAGTGCAACCGTTTGGTTTTGCATCAGAGCAAATCATATGTGACTTGTTAATTTATCGTAATTTGATGACTGACTGCAGTGAGAAGCTAGAAGCCTTAATAAAAATAGACATGTGATAGGTCAATAAACCAGTGGGTAACGTCAAACCAGCCGAAGTCGAGAGCATCGTGGCGTGCGAATGTGATCCCGAATGGAATAATCCTTGCGGACCTGGTACAGATTGTCTGAATCGTATACTAATGGTTGAATGCAGTCCCGGCATCTGTCCAGCTGAAGACAAATGCATGAATCAGTCGTTCGTGCTACGACAATACCCAGCAATGGAGCCGTTTCATACCGAAGGCCGCGGATGGGGGTTAAGGGCTTTAGAGGATATCGCAGCAGGGAAATTTGTCATCGAGTACGTGGGAGAAATTATAGACGACGCTGAATATAAGCGTAGATTACATCGAAAGAAGGAATTGAAAAATGAAAATTTTTACTTCTTGACGATAGACAACAATAGAACTATTGACGCGGAACCAAAAGGAAATCTGAGTCGATTTATGAGTGAGTATACTGCGATTTATGAGTGAGTATACTCCGAATCTGTGATCCCGAAAAATAATTATATTGTTATTTACAGATCATTCGTGCGCCCCAAACTGCGAAACGCAAAAGTGGACAGTAAACGGAGACACGCGTATCGGTCTATTCGCTTTGCGTGACATAGAATCCGGAGAAGAACTAACGTTTAATTACAATTTAGCATCCGATGGAGAAACACGGAAAGCATGTCTCTGTGGTGCATCAAATTGTAGCGGTTTTATTGGGCTAAAAGCTCAGAAACAACAGTTGTCGATAACACCATCGATCGTACCATTAAAGAAAATTGACAAATTGAAACGATACAGACAGTACGTATATAATTCTTATCTTGTTCGTATCTTGTTATATTTGATATACTTGAGCAATCTCTAAACAATTCAATATAACTTATATGATTATAATGTATTATGATGATAATGCAAATTTTAATCAAATTGTGTAATAATTTAGTTTATTTTTATTATGAGTTAATATACGATTTTAACATTATCTAATTGTCATTAGACATGAGTATTACATCATTAGTCATGAATTGTGTTCAACATTCAAAACAATTTATGATGAATTATCAACGAGTCCGTCAACATCGATCATCCAGCAAATCAAGATTTAAATGAAGACAAATTCTGTAAATTTCTGAACTGAATAGTACTCCCTTAAGTGAAACGAATATCATAAGTGACCATCAATTGTTCAAGTTTCATTATTCAGTATTAATTCTGATAATGTAGTTTATTAAGGCTCAAAATGAACGTCGGACGTTTTAAATGGCATTTTATTACACAATAGTACTCACAAACAGCTCAAGTTGTACAATATATTTCAAAGAACTTTTGATTGACACATTATTGCGACCTTTATTATTACAATATAGCCTCCAATGATCAATATTATTATGCAATATTAAATATTATGCATTAATATTGATGGCCTAAGAGTTGCTGTAATTGTTTTATCATGATTTTTATACAATCGTGTGTTAACAAATTTCATTGCTTTTATTTTAGACCGAGAAAGCGTCTATGTTGGCGATGTGGTCAAGAAATATCATTCAACAACAAATTTATAGTCTGCTCACAAAAGACCTGTAAGAAAAAGTATCACAGAACATGCGTAACAACTGATGAATCACGAGAATCAAAATTCTCTTGTCCATGGCATTTTTGCTCAAAATGTGGACGTCGAACATCAGCACATTGTTCATTTTGTAGCACTGCCTTCTGTCAAGGTAATTTGAAAATTATATTAATGTATATTTGCACAAATTATTCCAAGATTAGTGGATATCCTTTTCACCACAGTTTTTTTAATCATTTTAACTAAAACTGATCTTACTTCCGTTAAAATTGAAATGAAATAAATGAGTTTTATAAATTTTTACGAGTTAAGTTACAAAAGAAAAAATAAGAAAATATTAATTTAAAATTTAAATATACAAGAATGTACAATAGGGAAAATGCAATGAATGATAATTTTTCGTGATATTTTTTAAGAAAAATCAAATTTGAAAAAAAGCTGCTGAAAAAATTTTGTACACTGCAATGTGGTGTAATTGTGTATATTATATCTTCCCTTCCTACTTCATATCTTATCCCATTTCCTTTCTATTTTACAAAGTTTATGAGTTTTCTGAACATTTTTTATTCCCTATAACTTGAATTATATGTTATATATATACTTTCCCAAGTTTTTACTGCTATCCTATTCTGATACATAGTTAAGTTTATTCTTTGATACTGCAAAAGGAAATATATCAAAGTTTTTTAAAAATGTGCACATTGTGAAAATCAATATTAATATGTGATTTTATGTTACTTGTGTTCTTAGTTCATTTTGATGGAAACTTATTCGAACGAGATAACGATAAGGGTGGCGCAAGTATAATTGTATGCAAGCTGCATGAAAATGCGGATTCACGGAAGTCTGTCGAAGACGAGAAAGAATATTCGGATAACGAAACAGATAAAGAATCTTCTTCGGCTAGCTCTACTAGTCCGATCGTAATGGAAAAAATTACGACGCGAGAACCATCACCAAGGGTTTCTATTGAAGAGGTGAGATGAAACCTTACTCTCTATGTGTGTCATTAGTAAACAAATCACTTGCGATGCTCAGATAATCGAAAATCTTTGCATATCAATTCTATGAGAAACATGTGCATTTCCAATGCAATTAGTGTTTTGTATCCTTTATTTGTACATTTCTATATTATTTGCGCACAATTAAATCAGTTGTATCGTTACTTTGGTGGTGGTAGAATTTGATAAAAGATATTGAAAAGCGTAATGAGATCAATGATTATAATGAAAATCTGAATTTGATGATGAGATTATAATATTGAATTTTAATAGAGGCTAGAGAAGAATGTAAGCAAGTAAACAAGTAAATGCATCCTTAATTTACCAAAGAAGTTATGCTCTCTTGTTTATTGTGAAAAATCGCATTATCTTATAAAATCAATAAATAAAAGTGTGAATCCAAATAGCTTGGTTCATAAAGGATACATAATCAGTGCATTCTTTCATACATACGGTCATCTTTAATCTGTATTATACATAAAAGTTTTATTTGTGAATTTATATCGCGGCTATCCTATATGTAAGAAAAACAACGATTATTGTTGTAATGTTGTAACATAATGAAAATTATGTTGTAATTGGAAAGTAGCATATATGTTCCGAAAAAACAAAAAGAAACTGAAGTCTTTTTTTTTAATTATTTTTCATTACTCCCAATATCCCTATTCCTTTAAATTGATAGGAGTAAACACACTTGGTAAAAAATAAATATTTAGTTTTATATTTACAAACAAAAGTATATTTTCTCTTGATACAACAGTAGATTCTGGAGTTTTTATTGATAATAACAATTATAACTAAATGTACTGGCCCTCTCTAGTTAAGACTTACAATTAATATGAAGCAACTTCATTATTTAACTTTAAAATGATTTAGTAAGAAGTTGCACTCTCTATTTTATAAAAAAAATACTTAGATTATGTGAATTTTAATATATCATTGTCTTCTGCCAATCTTTATTATTTAATTGCTACAAATGTAAAATAATTAAATATTTATATAACAATTGTTATACATGTTATAAATTATTTAAATATATAGCACTTTTATTATACTTTTTTATTTTTATTAATGCTTTTCAGTTTTTTGGAAAGAAAGAGAAAGACAGCCTCTCTTATTTATATATATAAATATAAATATAACTCAAATTTAATGGTTAAATGATACCTATAATGATTTGAAATTTAGATTATGTAGTCTACTTCTCCTTTAGTTTAAAAAGATCATCTAAAATTAAAATATTTCATGTATATATACATATATTTTAATATATATTTAATATGTACTTTTAAAGTACATACTGTTAATCAAATAATTAGTATTGTACTCTTCATAGAGATCGTCTTAAGCAACAATGTTGCCTCACACAGGTTCATCTCAGTAGTGAAGAGAGTGAAGAATCTCAAAAGGAAGAGGAAGAAAACAATCTCGAGACTAATTTTATGTCATGTGATAAAAATTCAAGGACAGTGACAAAAAAGACATTTAATAAATCGCAGAAGAAAATAAATCAAGCGCAGGCGTTAAGTAATCTTACATCTAGTCAACTGGAAGCCATAATTGGCGTTAATCCTTATAAATGAATTTCTGTTACTCAATGAAATTCCTTGGTATATATGTATAGTAAAGCTTATTAGATTATGATATAACTTTTATGTATATATAATTATATATGTTATATATATATGAATTATATATAATTATATCTACAATATATGATTATACAATTCTAATACGTATATTTAATAAATATTAAAATATTATTTAATACATATTATTAATATATATATAATCATATATCTATTCGTAGTATAATTATATTAAAATTTGCATGTATG
Organism: Solenopsis invicta; assembly: GCF_016802725.1. Classification (NCBI taxonomy): domain Eukaryota; kingdom Metazoa; phylum Arthropoda; class Insecta; order Hymenoptera; family Formicidae; genus Solenopsis; species Solenopsis invicta. The sequence continues at coordinate 27,920,772 of NC_052667.1, forward strand.
TATGTATGTATATACATATATATATATATATATATATATATATGCAAATTTTAATATAATTGATATATTTACTTGGTTTTATTAATGCTGTATATTTAAATTTTAATCTGGAAACCAATTAAAAGAATGGATATTATAATCTGCATTTATATTACGAATATCATTACAAAATTATTCGTGATGATCAGTGCCTTGATGACAATGGAAGAATAAACAAAATTTTGAGTTTAGTTTTGTTTATCATAAATTTTTTAATGAAAATATTTAGTGACAATGTGTATTAAAGTAAACAAATTACATTATTAGTTGACCGTTATAAATTTACTTGTAAAATACATTTTTTTCGTTATTCGTATCAAAAAATTTATATGAATTTTTTTTAATAAAATAGAAATATGATATTTATATATAGAAAAAAAATTATTAGCATATAATACAGTTTAATACAAGAAAAAAAATATTTTTTATGATTATTTGAATTTTAACTCCATGACAAAATGTAATTGGCTTATCAAAGTAACATCTGGTATAAAATAAATAATATATATTAATTTCTTATATGAAAATAGATAACATAGTAGGTAATAATGAAATCACAAATGAAAATTTATTATTTATAATTGTTTTTAGAATTTGTATACATATATGTCTCTCTAGCTATTTATCTTGAAAAAATTAGAAAATTCTTGAAAAGACAGAAAGAGTGCATATTAATTGGGCCAAATAGTTGATGTTGAAATATTCCTAATATTTTATATATTATATGTGCCGAAAAATTTATTACGTGTATACATATATAATCATATTATATTATCACTCCCTTATATATATATCTATAAACAGGATAAAAGGTACATAAAATATTATAAGGTGCATTCTCTCATATAATTCTCAGAATGGAAATAAAATATCCTGCTTAACTATATTTTCTGTGTCTCAATCATTGCATTATTGTTAAAAATAGTGGATCTACCCAATCATTAAAAACTGTATATATAATTATTGCTATCAATTTGATGATAAATATAAGGTTGATATGTACATATTATAAAGATTATTCTGGATTGTTATATAAGAATAATCACATTATTATTTATAAGAAAATCAAAATTATTGCACTTTACTAATCTCCATGTAAAAGGTATAGTTGTAAACTTACTTTTTTAAAGTAATTACATAACACTGTTATATTTATTCGTTAATATAATACAAAGTTATAATATTAAAATGTATTAAGTATACTTAAGACATTTTATGCTTTGTACTGCCAGATTTGAAATGATAAGATAGATCTACCTGTTCACTTTTTTTTATAAATGAGATTCTTTAAATATCAATTACTTAGTGCATAAATCTATTCTAAGACTTAATGTAATTCTTAATATCCAACTATTGTAAGTGAATGAAAATTATATTAAATTATATATTAAATGTAATCGTTTTCATATTTATCACAAATTATTAAGTATTATGTGGTAATGAATTTATAAATACAATTATAAATGTAAATGCTCTGTAAGATAGAGTTAAAGCAGTATTTTGCAATTTTTCCTTTCACTTGTAACTACGCTACAACTTAATGTGATTAAGAAATGTTTTAAGAATGTACATTATTTGTGCTGCAGTTTTCCTAAATTGCATCAGCTCGTTAATATTAATAATTAGAATACATTTCTAAACAGGTAACTTCTTAAACAAGTTACGAAGCATTCTGCATTCTTGCATATATATCGAGTATACAAATACAGATATTAAACTTTCTGTTCGCTGCCATAGTTTTGGTAAAGCTTTGGACTTTCTTGTATAGAGGAAGTAGTGCTTGTCGGACTTGGTAAATTCATTTCTGAATTCGAAGCAGTTGAAATAGTTTCCTCTGTAGATATCTGATTCTTTCGCAATACTGGTGCCACGAAATTTTGACCCGTCGAAATATCCCTTTTCGGAACCGGAGTCTAATGAAAACAATTAAGAATTAATATTTTTAATACGATCTACTACGATTCTACTTTGAACGAAGTTTTCAGCCATAACTCCCGTTCAAAATATAATACCTTAGATTTCGATAGTGGCAACGTAGCGCCCGTTACCAAGCCTAAGATACTCGCACAAAGACCAGTGAGTTGCACCGCAGCTAATGGAGACAGACCAACTCTTACTAGGCCTAAGGCTAAAAGGGCAGCTTGTGCTAAAACCGGCGCAGCTCCTGCAGCGCCAACTGCCGCTCCAGCTAATTGACCACCACCGATACTCGGTCCATAAGCGAAACATAAATTATGTCTGTCCACCTAAACAAAATAAAATTTTCAATATTAAATGTGGTATTATTACAATAATAATTGCAAGTTATCAAAATTATCTAGATGCGTACTAGATGCTTGATTACAAGATATAGTAGACCGAAAGGGGTGATCAAAGGACACGCCAGACTGTAGACAGTCGTCATAGTAAAAACTAACAGCAACCACCCGTAATGAGCTCCCAGTGGAAATTCCCACAGTACCGCTTTCCTAACGTGTATCCTTTCCGCTCGACTGCGAGCTATACAGAGTCTGAAAGTATACAGCGCGAGTTCTGGGAATCTGACCAATTCTAATCCGCTCCCGAGTAAGGCTGCAGTTATGACGTAATTTACAAAAAGGGCGCCCTGAAAATTTTGTATTTCTGTACAAATTTATGCTATACGAATGTTAAAGTAGTAAAGAGAAAGTGTGCTCTTGTATTAATTTATAATAAATGCAATATTTTTTTATTGCTTGGATTGCTTGAGAAATCTCACCTGATCTGGCAAAAATACGCATTCCCATTGTGCCGTATTGTTTCGCTCATTCACAGTCCAATCTAAGAATGCTGCGGCACTGGTTAATCCTAAACTAGGTAATATAAGCACCATTAGTAGCAACAGAAGCAACGTCTTTCTCATAACAACGCGATTTAAACTGCTTCTTGTCCAATGTCTCACAAGCGATTCGCTTCTCGCAACTAATGCAGGCATTAGAGCAGCCACACTGACTAACAAGACAGTAGGCAGGAAAGATGAAACTACTGGACTGAGATTCTTAATCTCACCAGTAATTGGTAATTTGTTGACAGTTGTCACTATGACCTAAAATTTTTTTAAACAAATAAGTTATAATAACCAGATTATATACTTCATATAAAGATTTAAATAAAATTAAAAGAAATAATCAAAGATTAAAACATTTACTGCATTGAATTCCTTAAGTGTCTCTTTGCTACATATGTTTTTAAGTGCGTCTTTTTCTATTTATATACTTTTCATTGTAATGTGCTCTTGCTGAAAGAAATTGACTTACAGCTGGTGTACTAAGGAAAAACAATATGAGTCCCAAAGCGCAATTTATTAATACAGCATTTAGATACCAACATGGTCTGGGGATGCTTAAATTTTCCCAAAATATATCTGATGGCATTGGTGCATAATCCACAATCCACTTTATATTTGGTGAGGACCTCAGTTGTTTGCGCATAGTTTTAGCTGCACCGGGTGTTCCTATTAATTATCCATTTTATAAATTTTCTTATTAATTTAAAGAGAAAAGAGAACATTATGCAATATAATGAAATACCTAAAGTTACAAAAGCAACTCCAAGAGGTTTACTAAGTACTACATTTCTTTCTTCTTCAACTAATGCCGTTAATCGTATTTCTTCATTGGTATAAAATTCTTGAGCATCCACTTGCTGCAAATGGTTCAAATTTTTCATTAAAGATCTTGCACAATATGGTATATAAAATAATCGATTCTATACTCGTGCAGATGCACACATATTTTATATTTACCTTGTTGCAACAATGCCCGATAACTTGACCACACGGATAGGGATACATTTTCAAAGGTTCTCTCTTTTTGGCATAACTTTCACAATATAAACGCGCTTGTTCCGCACAATCTCTTTCTTCGTCTAATTTCGAGAGATGCCTAATATCGTGAGCTAATGTAATATCCTCCACTGTTAAAGCGGGAAATGCTTCTCTGAAAGAATCATTAATACATAAAAACAATGCGCACATGTCAAAAGATAGATATATAATAGATAAAAATTATTTTTATATCAATTTCTTTTAATAATAGCAGTAAATATTTGCCAAAGAAAAACTCGTGATTAGAATTCTTTCTTTACATACTTGAAATATTCAGTAAGATTTTCAACAGTACATTGTTGTTTTGGTATATCCGTAATTAATAATGTTCTTGCTACAAATTCTCCAGTAGGCCTAGTATCTCGCACCTATATCCATATATAAATTCTCATTTGGAATATTATATAAACATAAAACATTAAATTTTGTATATAAAAGAAAAAACATATTTTATAATGCAACAGACTAATTTGACAATACCTGTTTCAAACGACGTCTCATAACAAATCCACCGACTGGCAGATAAGATAAGAGCAGTACTGTGTATACCCAAAGCCCAGGGGACGAGGGATCCAAGTTTGACAATGTGGTATGACTAAATGTCGCACTGTCTCCTGGTTGCATGGTTCCATGAAAATTTATTGGTAGAGCTATGCACAGTGATACAACGAGCATCATAATGGTCAATATGATTAAGCAACGCTCAAACATAATGTATAACAATCCATCAGGTCCTGCACGTTGTAATAATTCTTCGTCGCTGCAATTATAAGAATTATTAAGAATATTTATATAAGCATAATTAAGAATATTAGGAAAAATTATTTAGACTGTACTGTGACACAAGACATAAATGATAAAATGTTTTAAGCACACTGAGAATACTGACGTTATTTTAAAAGCAGTAACAATCCATGAGAGAAATCCTCTATCTAATTGAGAGAGATGGGAAGTGACAGAAGCTTCTATGCATAAGGGATCAGTGTCTCTGTTTTCATTAACACCATAGAATAGCTCCATCCATCTGTTATCGGATTTGTGTAACAGTGCAAGACGTCCATAGTTCCATGCTTTTTTACGCAGTAGACCAAATAAAATAACTAATAGCTGTCAAGAATAATAATGTTATATTACATATTAAATTTTAACACAACTATGTCAACAGCTTGTAGTTGTATATCATTATCTTTCCTATGCTAATATGTATCAAATAAAGAATAGGTCAAAGTCTTACCAAGAATCCTATTAAATTTAGTAACAAGTTCTCAGGTATTCCTGCGTAAACATCTGTGATTATTGTTCTGTTGTTTCTGGGGAATGGAATGCACGTGTCTGCAGATGGACCATCGCGAATTGTAATGCTACAATACAAAAATCAAATATCTGGCATTGTAATGAAGTTACAATAGAAAGGAATGCAAGCTACAATGATACGCTTCGCCCGTCATTCTTAAAATTACGCGTTCTGACAAATAGTAATACAGTAACAGGCAGAGATATATTAAGATATGATCTATCCAAAGAATATACGATCGCGCAATAGATATACAACATACTATTCCATTATTTCACACGCATTTAGACTGCCTCATCAAGCATTGTCGTTAATTTCGCGCTGCGCTTGTCGACGAGTACGCAAAAAACAGCCGGAATTATGCAAACAATGAACGCGAGATAAAGAAAGACAGTGATAGCAGCTGAGCCCGAAGACGCGAATACGAAGTCGCGCGTGATCTTCGCCAAGGGAAAAAAACGGAGAAAGGCGCAATTATGGCGCGGTTTCGCCACTCACTTTTCATAGGAGGTATAATCCATGGTCAACCAGGACGCGTGATCAGTGCGCCGTTAAACGAATGCGAAGGTGCATGTTAGCAAACGCGTGTCAATTTGACACATCGCACGTCGTGTGTGCGGTTAGTCACACGAAAGGTACTCCGCAAGAGCGTAACCTAACCTTAACTCAACATCACTTTGACGGGCATACACACACGCATGCGCCAATGCGCCCACGCACCCCCGTGTATATACATTTGAGTCACGCCAAGCGAAATATAAACGAGCTTTAATTGATCCCACTTATACTTATCGCTTTATCGTAAGCAATTTTATCTCTAAATGTTGAAAATGTAGTTCAGCCACTTGTACTTTACGATAAGATAAAACAAAGCACGTGAGTGTATATTCCAACTTTACAAAAAAAATATACTCCAAATTTTTTATCGGATTTATCGCACTTACAAGAGAAAATAAAGTATATTAAAATGATAAGTTTAAAGTAGGATTATATAAAGAACTGCAATCAAAAAATATATTTCTTACATTTGTATATATAATATATATATATTGTATTAATAAAGTATAGTGTATATAATATGATTATATTATATATAACGTATGATTTACGATAAGTATTATATATATATAGAAAAAAATATTTAACAATATACAGCTTGCTTTTTGCTTGTAAATCTGAAATATCTCGTTTTATATAATTTTTTTAGAGAAATTAAATACTCTTCGTATAATTAGATATATAAATAAATTATAACGTAACATAATTTTTTTCCTTGATAATATCGTACATATGAATAATATTAGGCATTATATATAAAAAAAATAAATATTTTCTACATGATCTCATAAACTATTGGGCAAAAAAATATTTTGTATAAATGTTTTGCATTGTAATGATCATGTATAAGTCTTAAATTTTATATGTAATTTAGACGAGCTGTACTTTCCACTCGTCCATTTCAATTCCGTTGATAAAGCTTCGTCAATTGTAGTTCACCCGTTGTAATGGAATCTATAACCCAGGTTTCCTTTAGGCCATTCGCGCCGATAATAATCTTTGCGAGCTTCATATTCTCGGTAATGTGTCCGCCCGCTGTCTTTATAAGTTCCTTAAGCGTAGCGCACGGCATTGTAGTTTGGTGTTCAACATGTATGAATCCACATGTGGTAAACAATTCTGGGATATAAGAAAATCCAAATAATTGCCTATCCTTCCGATTTTCCTACAAAGACATTTCTGTTATGTACAATATGCGAGCATGTGTGTGGATTTACATCACATTCTAAATCTATTGAGTTTACATTTCCTTACCTGCACGGCTTTAGAGAAATGTTTCATCTCAAATGCCTCTGGATCCAACCATTTGTTGTTCTCCAAAGATTTTAGAATCCATTCTAAAGGTACAAGCCAACAACCCCTTATTATTCCGCGCAAAAGATTCACCGTGCGTACGCCCGAACTCACAACGTGAGTCGTTCGCTTTGACACATTCAATTCCATTTCTGCCTTTCCAAGAGATTTAACAATACTCTTTACTAAGCTTTCATCCCTACACACAAAATATTAAATATTACATAAAGAATTTTACATAAAATAATATCAAAAATTATTTCAATTTTTAAACGATAAAAAAACACTAAAAGAAGCTATGATTATTATTACCCTTTTGATAAACCAGTTGTTACAATGACAATTTTTTGGGACTTGTATTTATTCCATTGAGTAGATATTGTGCGACATTCTACAAAATCATCAAAAGAATCTCTGCTTTGTGCTGGATGATCTTCCTCATTCTGTTTATTCTCTTGTAACATATTCAACACGTTTTCGTCTGCAAATTTCTTGATGACGATTTTTTTGCTGATAACCTTTTTCGGTTTTCGCGTCTTCTTATTCTTCTCCTTTTTCTTATTTTCAAATATAAAAATATCGCTATCTGAACTATCTGAACTCATTTGTTTGCTTGCGGTATCGCACTTGATACTACTCGTATTAGCCTTGGGATGCATTAACTTTCTTTTCGGAAGCTTCTTCTTCAACCTTTTGTTTCGTTTTACAAACGATTCCTCAGGTGTTATCTTTTTGTCCTCTATCGGAGTAAGCGAACACAATTGAGAAGTTTCATTAAGTGGCAATAATTTTCTTCTGCCCTTTCTCACTAAAACTTGTTCTATGTTTTGTACAGCTATATTCTTCCCATCTGTTTCAGATTTTGTTCTATTGATCTTATCTTCCATGACCGTCAATTGATTTTGAGTAACAAAAGGATTACAACTAGATGTATCTTCCAAAGTAACTGTATCAGCTATTGTTTCTTGAGTTCCAGTTCCTTTATTCAACCCATGTGTTTCATTTGAAACTTTGGAATGCCTAATAACATAAAAAAGTATTAACTCATTTAATAATCAATGCAACATAAATGTACACGGTTCAAATTATAATATGCTTTAACACGAGTCGTGTGTACATTCATATACTTACAAAGCAATTGCCCTAGTTTTATCGTTGTTCTCTTCATTATCTATTGAATTTAAATTGCTGCTACATGTTGCCGCATCATCCAAATGTTGTGTTTTAGATTTTAATTGTGATCTAAACAAAATCGAACGACTTATCGGATACGGAGTTGCTTCGACGTAACCGCAGCTATCTCCACTGTTACTCGACCGCCTTTTATCTTCATCTCTTATTTTAGAAACTCTCGATTTATCGTTATAAGAAATCTGATTTCTCACAGAGATATTTCTTAATCTATCAATTAAACTCATGTTTTCTAAAGAGTCTACGTCAATCGTTTCTTTATTTTCTGTTGTGGATGTATATTCCATGTCCATACATGAATGATTTCCATCCTTATTACTTCTTTCTTGCCATGTTTTGTGCATAGAATCTACCGATGTATTTACTTGCAGTGATGTTCGAACGGTATTTACGCTTTCGCGTTCATTTGAAATATTTAATTTTTTATTACTAATTGCTTCAAAATCTTGATTGGCATCATGTATTCTGTGATTGCTTGGTTTCCAAATGTTCCTTGTTTTGTTAGCTTCAGTCATTCCATCTAATGATGTATTTACATTTAAAGATGACCGAATCGTATCATTGCTATCAGATAAAGATACCATATGGCATCTGTCATTTTGATATTTAGCTTTACTGTCGCTCTTGCGCAGCTGCGGTACATCATGTGTCTTTGTAACAACTGCTACTTGTTCAATAGATACCTGCATAGGTACAGCTGTATCCATGTAGACACTTTCCTTGTCTTGATCATTTGCATCGTCTGTGCAGAACAAATTAGAATGTATATCATTTTGTACAGTAACTTTATTTTTAGAATGCTCAACATCTTTTAATTTCGACGAAACCGCGTTTCTATTTCGCTCCATACTTTCTTCTTTGGATTTCATTTTTGTATCGTTTTTGTTACATTTAATCGTATTTGAATTCCTATTTCGTAGAGATGCATGTTTGCTACTCATACAAATACCACCATAAATTTCTGTCATCTCCATAGATACTACATTATTCGTTGTACATGTGGCACGAGATGTGTCTACATCATCAATTTCTTTTTCACTCATCGCATCGTCAATGAAAGTGGAACAACCAACGGGGATTCCTATATCTGAAGTAGTCTGAGTAGAGTGTATAGTGGAATATGAGTTGTTAAGGTTTTGTGAATGCAACTTGGATCGTGCTCTACCTAAGCTTAGTCTTCTGTTACTGCCACTTAATATAGGACTGCCACTTTCATTTAATTGTTTTGGAAGAGAAATTAATGGTTGATTTTTCTTCAGAATAACATCTTCAATAATCCTACATTTCATTTGCTCTTCCACCTGCCTGTTCCCAACAAACAATCGTTTCTGAGTTAATCTAGATTTATCTATAGTACTCTCAAGATTTCTCTGTCTGTCACTAGTTGTTGGTGTTGTAACAATATTGGAAAATTGACCTTTCCTGCACTGATTGCTTAAAGTATCAATATGTTGTTCATCTTTCTCAGGTGTTTGCTTTTTAAGATGATAATCAGTCCCATCCAGTAAAACTTTGTTTTCAATATTTGGATTATGTGTACTACTTGCAAGATCATTTTCGTTATCTCCCAATACCTTTGTGATTTTTATGGAAAGCTCATTTTCTTTATCAAATAATTGTTTAGTCTTGCATATGATTGCATCTTTTAAACGCTTGCAACTCGTTTCCAAGAGATGTTCCTTGGTGCTTATATCTTCCAGATTTATCGTAAGACGTTTTAATTGTATTCCTTCTTTGATTTGAACCGACAATTCGCTATTGTTATCAGCACGCTCGTTCGTGTTACTTTCTGTCTTACTGTCAAAACTAGATCGGCGATTCTTCTCATAGAAACTCTTGCCTCTAGATATTTCTTTGATAGTTCGTGCCGCTCTTCTTTCGTTATTCTCGATTTTTGTCCTCGTGAGAGATCCATTCCCGGAATCTGTTAGATTCTCCGTATAACTCAAGTTGACTCTCAGAGAGCTACGACGTTTGAAACTATCATCTTCATCGGACGAGTCTGACACAAATATCTTTCTTTTATTGGGACTCATCGTTGACCCTGTCTATCGCTAAATAAATAATTTATACTATTATATTTATATTTGAATTTATTTATATTGTCATACATAATTGTTACATACTTATTGTACATTAGTAATCCCGGTGCACGTTAAAAGATAGATTACGTTGTTCAAACGTTTTAGAAGTATTTTCATATGATGTTATTATTGAGTTTTCTCTTGTGAACAATAAACATTGACCAAACACAATCACTCTTGTCATTATTATTTAAAATAAATTAATAGAAATCGTCAAAAATAAATATTACTCCGTTTTGATTTCGTAGAAGATGGCGGCTATACTAGTGACGCAACCGACACGCTTGTGCACGCACCAGCATGCACGCTTGGAGTCTTAGGAGTCCTTTTTTATTATAATTGAAGAAAAAAAATGGGCAGAGCCATCTGGCGTTCTTGAAGGTTACTTCTAGTGGCCATGCCCACGTGGTTCCATCTATGATCGCAACGTGACGCCAATTAATACGTACCGATCCCGCTGCGTGCGTTGCGAGCGTTTTGAAACGTCAGTCATGAACAGGTTGCGTCAGGTGCGATCGACGTTCGCACTTCGCACCAGTTCATACACGGCAGAACTGGGCAGGACATTGACAGGCGAACTGAGGCGAACCTGCGAGCCGTCGAAGAGTGCGCGACAAACATGAACAGAACGCAGGTATAGTATCCATACGTTAACGGTTTTTCCTTGCAGAATTGACACCCGGCATGTAATAATAGCCTTCACCGGTTCAACAATTAAAAAGCTGTGTATTTAAGAAAAAAGAATGTAACCGCGTTATTAAATCGCTGATATGAACTAATGACGAAGAGACGCACTGTGCTTCACTGTGCTGTCAATCCACAAAATTATACTAAGCTGAATTGAATATTATAAAAAAAATAGGAAATGTAACATATCGCTTACTCTAATTTCTTTGCACAGGAAAAGGCTGTCAAAGAGGACGAGAGTAATCTCTTCAATCCCGCTATACTGGACAGATTGCCGATATCGCATGTTGCTGGGTTACTCATAAGACCGCTGAAAAATACAGATTATGACAAAGGTAATCGAATATGTCACTTGTCGTATTTTATTTAAATATTTGCCATTTGTCAAACTTTTACAAATATATTTTTATGTAACATAATATTCAATTCTTTCTTGTGAATAATTCTATTATTTATTATAGGTTTCTTAGTCCTGCTGTCACAATTAACAGATGTTGGAAATGTCACCAAAGAACAATTCTTAAGTAAGTTTTTGCAGACTGAAATTAAATCTTGTCAAACGATGAAGTTAAACTATTTAATTTCTGTCTCCTGTATTTAGATAGATTCTATAGTATGAAGACTGCTGGTGGTTACTATGTCATCGTTATCGAGGATATAAATTCTGGAAAAGTGATAGCATGTGCGTCATTAGTCGTGGAGCAAAAGTTTATTCATAATTGTAGTTTGGTACGTAATTTTGTGGTTGCGTTTCAAAATTCACTTCTAGTACTGAAAATCTATAGTACACATAATGTGAACTATAGATTTTCAGTACTGGCAGTGAATATCAGAACACAGCCTATGTATCTTATAAATAGATATAGAATATATATCTCATATACGCATATGTCTGTTATAGCGAGGACGCCTGGAAGACGTAGTGGTCAACAACAATTACAGAGGCAAATCGTTGGGAAAATTAGTAGTGACAATCGTAGTGCAATTAGCGCGCTACTTTCACTGTTACAAATTATCCTTGGACTGTGTTGATCGTCTGGTGCCATTCTATGAGAACATAGGCTTCAAGCGGGAGACTAACAATGCCAATTATCTCAATATGCGCTTCCACTGTGAGAACACCACCGAACAGTCTCATTTATAGTAACAGGCTTATCGCGGCCTTATCTATCGGTAATGGTAATCCAGTCCATGGTACTGCGTACGTATCAACTGGAAAATTGAAACATTGCATTATATCTCAAAGTTATATTTAAAGAACATATGAATACATATCCAAAATTGGACGCAAATGTTTCTTTATTAAACAAAACATTATAATTTGTATATTCTCTCTATAAAGAAAATCTCATTATTGAAGAATTTAAAAAAAAATTAATATACTTTTATTTATAAGAAAAATTTATGTTACTAACAATTGTGCGAACTAAAATTATTTTATATTTGTTTTTTTTTTCATATATTAACATAGTATTACATAACTAATGTGTTTGTGTGTACGCGCGTGTTCCAATCTTGAAAAATGGATTCTATACGCATATAAAATACACTGTCGCATTACATTATAGACTGTATAGGTTGTAAAGAAAATAACTGTTAAATAAAATAATTAACTTTTACTTAACATATATGTATATTTTTTCATGCATATAATGTTAATAAATAATGTTGTAGAAAATGTTTTTGAATGAACTTCTTTGTTACATCAGATAAGATTTACAGAAAATACTTTCATATTACTTGCAATATTTAATTTGCATAATGTACAACAAAATCATTAACATACGGCGCGTTTACTTGATTCACTTAAATCTTCTTCGCAGCTGGATTGGCTCGCAATTTCACCGCCCGTTTCGCCTCCATCTGCCTTTGTCTGGCCAATTTGCGCTCTTCTCTTTTTCTTCTCGCCTCTTCATACTTATTGTTTCCACTAGGAACGCCTGTGCAGTACGAGAAAAATTTTTTCAATAACTATAATGAAACGAAATTTATGTATACATGTGTTTCGAAATCAAGTCAGATATACTTGGTTGGTCTAAGGGCTGAACATCATCAAAAGATTGAAACTCCGAATCTTCCCACCCTACCTCGGAAGAATCATTTTTGTCTTGAACACCTTGGGTTGTTTCTTCCTCCTATAACATATAAATGTTCTGTAGATTACCAAGATAAATAGCCGATATCAAAATAAATAGCCATTCAGACAGCTGAATTATTCTTGTTATCTGTTCATGTTAGTGTGTATCCATATGCAAACAGAACATGGCGTGTTCCAAAATTTGCAATAATATTCAACTAATCCAGAGTCGATTTTTCTGTGACCAAAATTTAAGCAACATCACTTTTATTATTATGTAATATTTAATATTAAACGTTTATCTGAGTTTTATATAACTTTACATATACATTTTTTTGCTTGGCGTTCTTTATTTCTTTTCGCTCATAAATTAATTTAAATGCTTTAATAAAACAATTTTGTTAAATAAAAAAATTCTAAATTGGCCAAAGAATCCTAATATTATGGCCCAACGTCTGCTCGCATTAACATATCAGGTTAGATAGGACATTCCAGAAGAGCCTTGACTTAGCACATATCATAAAACGCCAGGTAACAAACCGGTTCTTCCTCAAGGCTGGTCCACTGTTCATTAGCCTTAGGAGAATGGCCGGACGGTGATATATTACTGGCTGGATTCAATGGCACCGATGGTGTAGCGGTGGACTGTTGCTCCATATCTCCCCAATTATCGGCATCCCAGCAATCCCAATCGCAATCAGAATTTGTATTTTGAGTATTTTGCGTATCGTGCTCGTGATCGGGATCGAGGGAAGTCATGCTTGTTGCGCTGCTTGTTGTGGCAGTAGTACTAGCGCTGCTCTGGGAACTACTGGCTTGTTCTAAAATAATTGAACAAAAAAATTTCATTAATAATGTAAAGGAATACATGTATTGGTTGAAACAAAAGTTCGTAGTGGTACATATGTGGTTGAATAAATTTATGTACAAATATCATAAATAATGTCTTTAAATTTTACTTCAAAACGCTACGAACTTAGCTTTTAACCCAATATTATTTAACATAAACGTTACTCCACAAAAAAATACCCATAAACACGAAAAACAGAATTAATGCTGACCTAAGGAAGCAGGTTTATTTAACAAGATCCTAGATGTGCTATGAGCATTTGACGATTTTGGCGTATCTGACTGACTGCGATAAAATTTCGCCGTAACGGCTGTAACGGCCCATCCGGCCCATGTCGCTGCGGCATTACTAAGACTAGGAGTCGCAGTATTCACATCCGCCTCTGTAAATATTTTAGTAATATTAGAGTTCAGTATTTTTTCAAAGAATAGTGATGTAATAAAATACCAGTGTTATAAGCAGTGCTCACCCATTGATTCGCGAAGACCAGGATCTTCGGAGACCGTTTCAAGTTTCGATAAGAAACCTCGGATGATTCGAAATGCATTGTCTCGAACACCTTTGTCCACGTCCGTGGTAAGCGGACATAGAGCCGGTAAAATGCGATTTGCAACTTCCTGCAGTAAAAAATATTGCTGCGTTGCGGCTAGAGCTAGTATACTCGCAATTCTGGCTGGAGGAAAAGAATCGCGAGTTCCACGGATAAACGCTCCAATCAATACCTAAAATTATGTTTATTAATTGATTCAATAATATTTCACAACTAAATTATAAATTATTTCATTTTCTTATTGTATTTTATAAATATAAATATGACATTACTTTCTGCCTTATCTGAGGATGAAGATGTTGAGCAATTTTTCCAAGGCAAACTGTGGTATTTGTGCGAATACCGCCTTGTTCGTCTTTCGACTGAAGTTTCGCAAAGTATCTTAAAGTCTCAACATTAAGATTGTTATAATCTAATTTTGGTGCTAAATGTACGACCGATCTTATCGTTTCTTCCCTGATTGCCGGATTTGTGTCGAGGAAGCCCCTTGCTACCTGCAAAAAAATACATATTTAACATACATAAAATAATTTTAGTTTGTTCTGAAATAATAGACAAGAATTGTATCACAAAAATTTCAATTTGTCAGATTCAATATACAGATATTTTTGAAATTTTTATACAATTATTACAGATAAAATTATTTATAAAATTATTATATTTTCACATAATGTATACAATTGATTGTCTAATAACATTTAATAAAAGATCTTCTTTACCTGAGGAAAAATGGCTTCATTAACTGTAGCTGATTGCAAGTGATCAACAAATCGATCCAACTGTTGTAGCAATCGTAATCTCGTCGCTCTGTCGTTCGATGCGAATAACTTAACAACGCAGGGTACCACTCGACGTTGGTACTCAGCGTCAGGTAATTGAGAGCCTAGTTGCAGCAACGGCGGTAACACAGCACTTCCGGCGTCCCCGAACTCGAAAGCGGCCAGTAATTGCGGTAAAATCTTGTACCGGCCAACACCATCGGGAAACGAATCCAATTGTGCCGCCAATTGCGAAAAGAATCGTCCTTTCTCGCCTCTTTCCTTCATCTGAATCTCTTCCAGGAATAAAAGAGCATCAACAAGATTGTTCTTAAAGAAGCCACCGTTACTGCGACAACGCGCTATCACGTCTGCGGGATTCGGTCTTCCTTCTGGATTAGCTCCCGTTAGCTCTCTATATACCATCGTTATTTGCTTTGGAATCTTTCAAAATAAAAGATTACGTACATCAAGACATACGAAATAATGAGTTGACAAAAAGACATAATATAAGACAAGAGGACTTACTTGACCCGTGATTTTAAGTTGCGAAGTGGTATTGAGGGTGCCATTGTACGTTTCCCAAATCAGACAGCCCAGTCCCCACATATCAACTGAGCTAGTTTTTATTTATTTATTAGTTTTATATTGCTAATATACACTCAACGGTAAAATTAAAAGATTACCTATTCTGATTCCGAAAATAGGCGTAATTTAAGAGAGTGAGTTTGTCAAAAATAATCGTAAAAAAATGTTTAAAAAAAGCATTTTAAAGCTTAAAATCTTTAGTTTTGAGATTGATAAGTCATTAAACAATTTACAAATTGTTTACAAAATTACGCGGATTTAAATGGAGACGCGGTCAAATCTCCAAATTTTTTACAAACTTTGCAAAGCTCCACGACGTGAAATAAAAATTGCACGCAAGTGCGGTTTACAGCATTTGAAAGCGTGAATCTTTACCTTTAATTTGCGTACTTGTTAAGCGTTCTACAATTTTTTTTCACCGAATTATTCAACATTGAAAAAAGAAAGCATTTTTGCTTCAGTGCTGAATAACTCAGTAAAAAAAATCGTACAACGCTCAACAAATAAAGATAAATTAAAGGTAAAAATTCACGCTTTTGAATGCATTTGTGTGCGATTTTTATTTCACGCTGTGCAACTTAACAAAATTTTTACAAGATTTGACATTTGTCGGATTTTTTTTACAAACTTCGGAATGCTCCACGACGTAAAATAAAAATTCCATGCAAAAACGTAAATTTTTACCTTTAATTTGCGTACTCGTTAAGCGTTGTACGATTTTTATTCATTGAGTTATTCAACATTGCAGCAAAAAAGGCCATTTTTGCTTCAGTGTTGCATAACCCAGTGAAAAAAAAATCGTACAACGCTCAACAAGTACGCAAATTAAAGGTAAAGATTCACGCTTTCAAATGCTGTAAACCGCACTTGCGTGCAATTTTTATTTCACGTCGTGGAGCTTTGCAAAGTTTGTAAAAAATTTGGAGATTTGACGCATCCCCATTCGTAAACAATCTGTAAATCGTTTAATAAATTATCAATTTCAAAACTAAAGATTTCAAGCATTAAAATGCTTTTTTAAACATTTTTTTTACAATTATTTTTGACAAAGTTACACTCTCTTAAATCTCGCCTATTTTTGGGAGTCAGAATAGGTGATCCTTTAATTTTGCTATCAAGTTTATATATACATATATAAGCTTCCCTACTACATTGTATTGTCTCTAATGTGTTTATCATGTCTGTAATTACATTGCTAAATTTGGATAAAATTAATATGATCACATACCATTTAGTTGTAGGCTTTGTGCCTTCCTTAGCCTCTGGTGGTTGATACACTTGGAAAAGAGAAGGTAAAAAATTGTATGGTGTGTCCACAGCCGTCATATACTCGACCCCACCGAGTTTCCATTCGCCGCTCTCTTCATTAACGAACACTGTCCACAGATTGACATTATTATGCCGTAAATTCCCGTCGTTATTTAAGAAGTTAAGTGCCCTCTGCCATCAAATCGAAGTAGCAAGTATTATAGATTTCTCTCATATGTGCTTAAAAATTTCTGACATAATACATATATTATTTCATTTATACATACTGTGATTTGAAATATACCCCAGGAAAAGTACAACTCCTTCTTAGACTCATTTTCGGAATTACATTTTTGCGTCAAACGATTATACAATGGCTCCACACGCTCTGTGGCTAAGTAAACCATTTTATCAGTCTGGAGTAATAAAATATAAATTACATTTTTATAACCAAGAGTAAGTTACTACCACTACAAAAAATAAATGCAATTCATACCTCAAGACTGTCAAGATACGCAAGTATACTAGGGTGTCTAAGCGTTTTAAGTCTTTTCACAGCCGAACGAGCAATATCCAATTGCTGTTCCCCTCCATTTTTGACATCGAAAACGAAAACTGAAACATCCTCGCCCACTGTGGTGCCCTGTGGAAGATCTTGCGAGGATAAAAATATTTTCACTAACAAATTGGAAGATAAATAAACTCTCACCACTACTCATCGATTAATTTGTCACAGTAAATTATTTCAGTGACAAAATATGACACAGTCATGTTCAGGACTTCATTAGCGTCATTTAATCACATCTCTATTTTTTAAATTACCTTTCTTTTAGCTCTATGTATCGTCCAGATACTTTTGTTCTCCAAGCCTGGGATAGGCTCCCCAATGTCATACGGAAAATCTTTGGCGGGATCTCTCGAGAAGAAAGACCACATTGTGGAGCTTATACTCTTTTATCTGCACATACAGGCCACACTCAACCAACTCAACCTTCAATGTGACGTATCATTGGCACTAACAGCGAGACATCAGAACTGCAAGAGTATAAAAGTCACTGGTTTTTGCGCATTATAAACGCATAAATACACTGGGGCAAATTATCCAATTATGACGTGGCATCTCTTTGTTAAACAAATAGTTCCAATGTAATTAACACGCCTAAAAGAGGTTAAGTGATGTATGAAGGGGGGAAAAATGAATAAAATTCCGAACAAGTTTTTCGTTCAAGAAACAAGCTCTGTATCGTGTTTTTCTAAAAAGACAGAAAGGTACCATGCAAACAATCGGAAATTAAAAGTCACCGCAACACTACGAGCGATTGGTCTGACAAAAAAAAAGACGCGAGTGCAGCTCGCTCGATCTGTCGAAAAAAATACTCCTCAACTTTTTTTTTAGTCGTTACATTCAGCAACACATGTTCATTCGCGCGTGCATGGATAAGTTATCTGTTACAAGTTGGAAACACCGGGAGGTAGTCGCTTACGCTTTTTCTCGTAGTATTGAGAGATTCATACATCGAGCTCGCACGATGACGCGCGCGGGACGTCATTTTGACATCGCGATTTTAACGTCTCCTTCTAGCCATCTGTTCTCGCGCTTCAACTCGAACCGAATTGTGTTATCGATTGTAGAAACGAGGAGGGGAAAAAAATCGAAAGAGATAAAACGTCGCGATGGGTGTCGAAATAAACGACGAAATATCGATCCTCTCTCTCTCTCTCTCTCTCTCTTTCTCTCTCGAGACAATCGGATGTCACCGCCCGCGCGATATTTTCTTTCCAGCCCCCGGCCCCCGTTGCCCCCGTGTGGCTGATGAGGGCTGATTGCCCTCTCCCACACCCCTCGAAAATACAATGGAACGGGTGACGTTCAGCGACATTCACGTCTGTGTTCGTGATTAAATGAGCGTTGACTTATGTAATCGGAAGCACTTTGCGAATTGGAACTGTTAGATGAAAGATTTTCCCTCCTAAATTTAGATTTTGTTACCACGAGGAATTTTTTGGAAAGATAACAGATTTGAAGTAATTCTTAGAAAAGGAAAATATGAAGA
Source organism: Solenopsis invicta (assembly GCF_016802725.1). Lineage (NCBI taxonomy): Eukaryota > Metazoa > Arthropoda > Insecta > Hymenoptera > Formicidae > Solenopsis > Solenopsis invicta. The sequence goes on from NC_052667.1 coordinate 27,939,887, forward strand.
TTATTGTATTTTTTTTCTTTTAATTGTACCGATTTGTGATACATTAATTTTTGTATTATATTCATTATAAATATTTATAACCTAACAGCACTATTGCGAGCTCTCGATTTGGGAGAGTTTTCATGAACTCTACGCTTGACAGCTACGAGTCGCTCTCTTGCGGTTATTTTCGATATACCAGGATTATTTGATCATTGGTGATCCATCCCCGGGAGAACTATTCGTGAAGACCCACGGCGATGGAGTTCGTGTTTGACTTGGCAGATATCTGCTAACGGAGAAAAATATGCTTTGCAGCAATTGACGTCACGTGGACCACTGTCATGAAATCGGTCGCGACGATATTGTGATAACGTATTTCATAATAAAGTATTCGAAGGTGAGGTGACATGAATTGCAATCGTGAAAGGACAAGATAAATTGGATCGTTATGAACATGTCGCATTTTACAATTATTTTTTTACACCGTTATATTTAACACACATTTTCAATAATAAAATTACGAATCTGTGATCTCACACATGCTATACATATTTGTACAAAAAAATGGTTGAAACTTTCAGGTGATTGAGAAAGCAGATGAGAAGTTGTTGTAGCATTAATTGGGAAAAATGCCAGTCGGTGTATTTCCAGCCCTTAAATTGGGCGTGCTGTTTGTTAAGCAGATCAGTAAACCCTTAGCCAAATTTCTAGTCAATCAAGCAAAGAACCATCCTACTTTCAGAACTTATTTCATCATCCCACCAGCTCAGTGTGAGTGTATACCTTTATCTTTTTCTTGTGATGTAAAGATTTATGTGATGTAATTATCATCATTTTACATATTTATAGTTTATCATTGGGCAGAAGTGAAAGCAAAGATGTATGTCATGAATCTTGGTAAGCCTACAAAGGTTGCCAAGCTGAATGAAACTATGGCGATCGAATTGGGCGCCAATCTCATTGGCGAGTTGATAATCTTCAGCATAGCTGGAGGATGTCTTATATTTGAATACAACAGGCAAACCACAAAAGAGGCGAAAAAAGAAGAGATACGTCAGATGCAAATAGTGAAGTTCACAGATGACATTCAAGCATTGTATAACACTACATTGCAACAAGAAGCACAAATCAATTATCTGCAGAACGCCGTTAATCAATTAGCAAAGCATACAAAGCATAAGTTACCTGAGATGCCAGTTTTCGAACAAATGAATAATAGCAGTAATAACTTAGAAGACAATAAGAAGAATCATAATAAAAATAGCAAAAACTCAATGGAAGCCAACACAGAAACTGAGAGCACACCGTTGATAGAGCGTGCTATAGTGTATTATAACAATGAATTGAAAAAAGATAAGTCGCTTAGATAAGACATTTTATACCTCTGTTTAAAACGTAATATCAGGATTGGGGACATTACTTTATAAAAGTTATCGCATATCTCACAATGGTGATGCATCACCTTTAATCATTACTTAGAAAGTAACTTTGTTCCTTTTTTGTTATTTTTTTTACGAAATTTTGATGATTTTTCAGTGTGGTATTCAATTATATATATTGTTATGTGACTAATTCAAAGCGAAATTTGTAATGGTTTTTGTTCACAATATGGTCTATACACATATTTTGTACGTTTATAAGGTGTCATGTAAGTAACAACAAAATTCATTATCGTTACAGAAAAAAGTAATGATTGTTACTAGAAAAAAAAATGTTAACTGCGTTAAAAGTAATACGTTGCTTCCCAACCCTGCATAATACGTATTTTGAGATATACAAATGTTAACAACTGGTGTTGGTATTAAAACAAAATACATTCATAATGCCGAAATGTATATAACAAAGTTTTGTTCTGCATATTGTGTATTGCAATCTGTTTTTGGATTGCGATTAATTTGTGCAAGTTTTGACCGAAGATTTAGATCTTTTCTGTAAAAAAAAAATACATTTAAATCTCTTTCTGTAAAAAAACAATACATATTTTGCCCCATGTACGTAAATAATTTTAAAATAAATGTAGATATGTGTGATTTAATAAAATTTACACAGAAAAATTTATAATATAATTTGTAGGTTTTTTTGTTGCTCAATTTTTTTTTCATTTTTATATAATTAATGCATATATTACAAATTTAATTAAAATTGATTACATAAATTAATGATAAGTACATTATTTAAATAAAAACAAGATTTTTTAATTGGATTATAATTTTAAAATTTTTTGCCGATAATAGTAGTTTTGATAATTTCCGACAGTCGATAACTTAATTATTGATTATTTTATATATCAATAATCGGTAAGTTATAGGTAATTCATGCGCACGTCCACGTGCGCATATACAACTCATCTGTGTTTACATAATTTATAAATCGTAATCAATAACTTCTTATGTGTTCTTATGTCTAGACAAAGAAAGATAAAAAGATACAAAGTGAGACTATTAAAATACAAGTTTAATACTTTTATTTGATACTTTAAATCAACGTATACTGTAGCAGAATGCGTGTATACTATCGTGGTGTGTCAAATTTTGTATTACCTCACTCTTATAAATTTTAAAACTCAAAGATGTTTATGAAAAGTAAAAGGTTATTGGATACCGCAAATTGTGAATTGTCCACTCCGGGAAAGTCCAAGAGAGAGTGGATCGAAATGAGTCACAGTTATTTATTCGCTCTATGGGGGTTAATTATGCATTTAATCCTGTTATGGGGCGTATTGGATGTCAACTTTCATTCACCTATCATTAGAGGATTGCCAATTGTACCGGCGCCTAATAGCCCTCCAGCTAAAAGACTGCTACTTTTCGTGGCAGACGGCCTGAGATTTCAAACATTCATGGAGAAGCCACCACCTTACCTTAGGTATCTTACAAAACTTGATCTCATTCAAAAACAACGATAAAATTTTATTTCTATTATTTCATGTAATTTTATTTAATTAATATTTTTGTTACAGTAAAAAAATTAATTTAATCTATTCCAATAAATAATATGTATTAATAACATTATTAATCAATTAATTTTGTATTAATTCTATATTAATTTAGAAATTTAGCAAATTATAAATCTTAATAAGAATATTGGTTTATTTTTATTTAAAGATTGATTATATGTTATAAACAAAATACTTATTTTTTTTAGAGATATAATGAAAAATAAGGGTGTTTGGGGAATATCTCATACAAGAGTTCCTACTGAATCAAGACCAGGACATGTTGCAATTGCTGCAGGATTGTATGAGGATCCCAGTGCCATCTTTAAAGGATGGCAGGAGAATCCAGTGGATTTTGATTCTGTCTTTAATCAAAGTCATGCAACCTGGGCTTGGGGTAGTCCAGATATAATAACAATATTTACAAAAGGTATTTCAAAAAGAAACGACAGCCGTTGATTATTCATTATTTCTCACTCTTATGTTGAAATCTTGAAAAGGATAGGTAGCAAACAAAACGTTCATGGACGGAGTTATCCATCCACATGGCAGGATTTTGATGCAAACTTGAGTAATCAAACAACACGGCTGGACTCCTGGGTGTTTGATGCTTATTTAGAATGGCTGCAGTCCTCAGCAGCTGAGGCAGTGAGAAATCAGAATGGAATCATTTTGTTTTTTCATCTGCTTGGGTGCGACACTTTGGGACATGCCAAAAAACCACATTCCAGGTATCTGACTTACTTTAGACTTAAGTTAAACTGTTTTTCAAAGTGCAGATTTATTAGTAAAAAGGAAATCTTGTGATCAGAGAATATGTGGAAAATATGAACTACGTCGATCAAAGGATCAAAAAGGTTGTGAATGTAACGGAAAACTTTTTTGGAGAGAACACTACTGCTTATGTATTTACATCAGACCATGGAATGACTGATTGGGGATCTCATGGAAGTGGTCTGCCGTCTGAAACAGAAACACCATTAATTGTTTGGGGAGCAGGAGTAAGATCGTCTGGTTTTCGTCAAGATGTTGAACAAGCTAGTATAAGTCCTTTAATAGCATCTCTAATAGGAATTCCCATTCCTATAAATAATGAGGTAAGTGTTTATGTAATTATTGATTCCATTAGAAATATCTCTCTCTCTCTCTCTCTCTCTCTCTCTCTCTCTCTTTCTTTCTCTCTCTCACACACACACACGCACACACACACACACACACACACACACACACAGACTTGCGTGCAAAAATATGTAACATTCAACATATAAAATAATTATAAAATAGAGCAACTTAATTTACATGTTTATTATGTATTTTTTTTAATTATTGACAGAAAATATTATTATTTAACTATTTGTATAATTTAAAATGGGACATAAAAGATTTCAATCAAATAAGACACAATTTCAAAAAATTGTAATATCCTTTAATTATTAAAGTTTAATATATACATATATATATATATATATATATATATATATTGTATAAATTTACTTTCAAAATACTTTTTTAGGGTGCATTACCGTGGCAGTATTTTGATAGGAATTATTACGAATATGTCGCACATTCTTTACTCAGCAATGTGAAACAACTTGCACATCAAATAGCTGGAAATCGTGTAATAAGTTGTCAAAATAGTGATCAATATGACTGGCGAGAGATACAGTTAAATGACAAAATTCGTAAGGCTGGACAACACCTCAGTAAAAGAAATGTGATGGCTGGAATTCAAGAGGGCAACACAGCAATTAATTTTAGCAAGGAAGCCTTGGCATATTTTAGACAATATCAACGAATACGGTTTTTAATATATTTATCGATAATGTGGCTTGGCTGGATAGTTATATTGTTTTTAAAAATAACTGGAGCAAAGCATGAATATTCACGAATTTTTCTACTGAGATTAATAAACATTGGATTTGCAAGTTTATTAATAATAATGTTAATTGGACATATGAGTGAGTAATATTTTTAATGAAACATTAAATCAATGTAAACTTTATGTCGCTTTTGTAATAATTTTTATATTTTTAAATCACTTGAAAGATGGACATTTGTATTCTATTATATGTTAATGTTTACAGTGTCCAATTGTAGCAACTGGAGATTACCATTCTATGCATTCTTCGCTATAATATCTGCATGGTTTGCCGTTACTACTTGGATCACATCAACCTCTGTATTTGTAGAAAGTAGTACAATGAAGCTAGTCATAGATATTGGAGGCACCCTGTTATTATTAGTGATACTATTTGTTGGATTAACATATAGATTTGCTCTCAGTATAGGAATATTGTTACTCTTATTGATACGGCTAGCAAAGTCACAAGACATATCGACTTCTATGACTTGGACATCGCTAGCACTAGCTGTGTTTCCATTACTGCCTGTCGTGGAGCCAGATCCACGCGTTTATATTGTGTAAGTCTATCTGACAAATGTGATCAAGTTGGTCATTCAAAATTATATTAAATTAGAAAAGAAATATCAATTAGTTTGCTAAAAAATTCATCATTTTTCTTTCAATTGATTTATTGGAAAATAATATAAAACACATTGGAATTTTGTATAAGAATTTTTGGAGTGATTTAATATTTTTTTTATTAATTTCAGGATAATTGGAGTATGTATAGCAATACCGGTAGTGATTGTTTATGAGAAGTCGCAAAGTCGGAAAATAATGGAAATTTTACGTTTAATCATTACAAGTCTTGTATACATAGAAATTATTGATGGACGATACTGGATATCTTGGATTATTTTGCTTACTACACCATTGTGCATTTGGCTTTATCCAATAGAGACCCAGAAAAGAATGCTGGGCGTAATGCTCGGATTTTTTTGTCCTCTTACATTACTGTCAACATCTTACGAGCCAATTTTTTTCGTGACTCTTACAATTAATTTACTTAGTTGGCTGGAAGTTACTCCAACTACCTCAAAGAACTCAGGAGAGCAAATGACTTCAGGAGACTTGATCAGAGCTACATTTTTTGTATCCTTTTATCATCTTTTAAAGATAAAATTTTTTTCTGTGAGAGTGTTGGGTATTTATACCTTGATTAATTAAAAATAATTTAATCAAAGAAGGTAGAATGTTAAAGAATAATTTTGTAATATTTTCCTCTCTTCATTTATTTAATAGACTATATTATTATTTATATATATCCTTAATATTTTATTGCAGATGTTGTATGTATTATTGTGTTTCTTTGGCACAGGAAATATGGCGAGCATCAGTTCATTCGATCCATCTTGGACGCGTCACTATGTTACCATCTTCTCCCCATTTCTAATGACGTCTTTGATACTCCTCAAACTTAGCATTCCTTTAATATTAGTAGGATGCGTGAGCTATTCTTTAGAATCGGAAAATTGTAAAAAACCAATTTCTTTAGCTGTTCTTCTTTTAGGCGATTGTTTGTCTCTGCCTTTGATGTATTGGGTTACACCATATGGCAGCTGGCTAGATATTGGTAGCGCTATTAGTAAATTCATCATTGTCATTTCTCTTCCTTGTCTCTTTATACTATTAAAATGTCTTTCACGTCCACTTATGAAACTAAGTTTTGCACGACTTCCAGTCGCTTTAACTCAAAAAAAGCACATCGTGTAGATTTTTTTTTTTATGTAATTATGCATCGACCTAATGATTATTTCATTTAAACTCTAAATATATGTTTGTTAATGCCGTTACATTGAAGCATTTAACTTAAGAATGAAACGAACAAATTTTTATGTATGTGTGTAGATGTATACTCGACTGAAGTCTATATTCTCTTATGCAATTTATTTATTTGTATTACATAAAAATAGATAATTATATTTATATGCAGGAAAATATATGCAAGTGTCCATAGTGTCATTATTAATCGTTTTTATAAATGTACACAATTGATACGACTTTTCTATTGATCACTCATGTAACGTGTAAACATGAAATATAAAAATTATTTTTAAAAAGTATAACTGTTTCATTATTAAAGTGATATTAAGCTTAATTTTTTCATGGCTCAATTTAATTTCTATAATACAATACATATAATTGGAGAAATAATACATTTAAAATTTGAACTCTTTATATTTCTTAGATGTCTTTGTGTCCTGGATTTGCTGGCGTTTACGTTTGCTCTGCAACAAAAATGAAAACAATATAAATTCAAAATTGATATAGTAAAAAATTATTTAGTTTTAGCTAAAAATCAAATGATCTATTTACAAACATTGATATAATTATGTTGCGTATATAATGGTATGCTATGTATTATATACCTTTTGTCGTTGTACATGATCTTGCAACATGTCCGACAAGTCTTCCCTTCTGAGATGTGCTTGTCTCGACCTCATCGTTTCCTCATATCTGGATGCCATTGCCTCGGAATCAAGGTCCAGTTCACTGGGATCCAAGGTCAATTCCACCGCGCCGTCCTTCTCCGCTCGAGCGTCGCTCGCGCTGCCGCTGATGGCACCGCGGCGTGCGGCGATCACGGACGGCGGTGCCTGGCCTCCTGCCGCACCTGTCATATCGTACACGTGGGTGCTGCCCATCATACTAGCGCCTAGACCCTCCGTACGTCGCTCCTGCAGCACCGTGTAGAGTGCAGGTGTATCACCGCCCTCCATCTCACTCTCAATTTTTTTCTTCCTCAGTTCAATGGTTTCCGGAGTCTCCAAGCCTGCTGGAATCGACGTGATGCCGCTCGGCGTGATCAGACCCTCGGCGCCGGGTGTGACTAATCCACTGGCATCACCGTCTCCATCCTTTCCTTCGCCTTCACCGCCCTCACCACCTTCCTCGGCGTCCTCATCTTCGTCCTCGTCGCCCGAGGACTCCGACTCGGGCTCGCCCCACATTCCCCGGTCTATTTCCTCGTCCATCGCATCTGCGCCTGCCGTACGCGATATACCGAATACGTCTCCATATAGTGGTCTTCCCGTTTCGTCTACCGGTGGCTTACCCCAGCCACCCGCGTGATAGCCGAACGCGCAACCCTCTGGAATAGGTGCGTTCAAGCCGGGAATTTTGAGATTTGGATAACTCGGAGGTGGGCCGTAACGTTGCATAGCTATGAGCCATGGTGGTGGTACTTTCTGGCAATTCGGTCCTACTGGCATGCCCAAAGCTGTACGCAGCTCGTCCGACAGCTCTCCAGGTTTCTTCTCCTTCAAACGCGTCTCGAATTCCTTGCCTTCGTAGTAGAGATCACCGTGAATCGTCATCCGTGGCTTCGTCTGCCATTTGAAGAACGCATCGTGCAACTTTTGATAGTCGATGTCAATCTTGCCCAATTTGGGTCGCGCTCGCTCCCGCATCTTCGCTTTCAATGTACGCGTGTCGTCGCGCTCCTGTAAGCTCGCCCTCATCTCCGTGATACCAGTACGTTTTATGAAGTCTGGGAGGTCAAAGGGCGGTTTCTCTATGCCCCGTTTACCCTGAAGATATTTGCGCTTGAAGCACCAATGCCTCGGCACCGGTACCGTGTTTCGATGAGCCTTCAGTTGTACGAGCAGCTTCGGATCCCGCGCAGTAACGTCGTGCATCTCTACGACATCCGGACGACCTACCAGCTGCTTCAATTCCGCTACGCTTAACCGCGTCAGTCTTTTGAGCTTGCGCTTGGATAGACGCGGTGCGCCGTTTTCCCCGGTACCCTGTTGCTGCTGCTGCTGATTCACCTCGTCGTCAAAATCATCCAACAATGGTACCTTACTCGGTACACCAGTAGTTTGTATATTTGTCACCGGTGGATACTGCCCAATGGGTTCACCCTTATCAGCTGCATCGTTCAGATTTGGTTCTGGCTCCACCAACTTAAACGCCTCAAAGACTCTAACAAATTGACGATACATAGGCTCCAAATCAGTTATGCTTGGTATCTCCTGTATATACTCAATCTCTGGCAAATCTTCTTTAGTCTTAGCCTCCTCCATGCCATCCTTCTTCTGTTCAGAGTCTTTTCTCTCTGTATTGTGCCTCTTCCTTTTTGACTTTTTCTTCTTCTTTGTCTTGTTTGATTTAGATTCTACTTTCTCCATAGCTGGTTCCAGTTCCGTTATGACATCCTCTATCTGAGGAACATCCTCATTATCATCCGTTGGTGATTTACTTATGGAAACGTCGTTTGGATCTCCACCCACTTCCTTGGCTCTCTCTGTTTTAAATGCCAGAGCTTGCTCCAGAGCAGCCGGTAGTTTAACAGAGCCGCTATCTCCATCTCCAACTCCATTGTCAACATTCTGATTTTGAAGCTCTGACGGAGGAGCCACCTTCAAACTTAAAAGGCTTGGTAGGGTTTTAGTGTCCATCCTGAACGACTAAAATGAAGATTACGCTTAGAATAACAGATAATATTTATAACCTATAATTAAAAGAGCAAGGTGTGTTTACAATTTAAATGTTTTATTTATTTTTCTACTGTCAACCAATGATTGAAAAAGTGGTTGTAAACGAGAGATAGACGAGACATGAAATTCAAATATGTCTTTATACTTACAACTGTGTCGAGCAGATATCTGCATCAGATGTACGTCAATACGTACGCAGTCCTTATTATTCTTTTTACTTTGCGCTAAACATTAAAACTTGACTGAACTTGACTCCCCGGCAAAAATAACCGTAAACGAACGCGAATTATAATAACTCTAGAGTAGATCCATTACGTAGGTTGCAGTCCACTTGACGCTACAAAGCTTCGAACACTTGTCCACGATCTCAGCGAGACTGAATACACCAATAAGGCAGCACTCGCTCAACCAATGGGGGCATTCAGTACTACGGACGACCAAGTAGCGCTTGAATGTGATTGGTTTTTACCCTTAGATCCAACCAATCACATTCAATTGCTACCTAGCTACTCAATGTCCTCAGTGAGCGATCGTAGTACTAAATGCATCCAATATACGTCAGAAGATAGCGCATACGTCTACACCTACGTTAATGCATCTTATTGTATCATATCTATTTATTTTAGTATCGAATGCTCCATGACATGGAGCCGATTGCAGTCCGTCTGTCTGTGGCAGTCTGCGAATCGACGTTGACGTGGGTGCTTGTCAAGAATATTCGATCCGACGTACTATCATCTGGAGCACAGCGAGGTTAGTTCGCTTATTTACACCGCAGAATACGCTGTTTCACACGAAGGACACATTTGAAGGTTACATTTTTTCTTCTATCTTTTTCTTTCTTTCATTCTTTCTCTTACTCTATCTCTCTCTCTCTCTCTCTCTGTTATGTGCTCCGACAATCGTCGCGTTGCGCGATGACACTCCGATTTTTTTGAAGCAAAATGGAAGGGGATGTTTTCGATCGCTTTATTGTGCGTAGGCGGATCAATCGTGACGCGTCACTCACACTCGCGCTCGATCTGTCTGTATCTGCATTCTACAGTAGATCCGTAGAGCGACGATCTACGTAGTTCGAGTAAATAAAGTGCGCATCCGGCATGTTTGTCGTGTATACGTATGCATTTGTCCTACGTCGTCGCTTTGGCGCACTTTGCACTCGACGACTTTTTGTCATCGCCTTCCGAATTGCGTGACTGTGGCATATAAATAGAAAAATAAATTTTATCGAACGCCTCAGTGTAGTCCTTAAGGAAACCTTTGCTTCGACATCATCATCGACTACCTTAACGAGTAGGCACGTCTTTTAAATACCTCCACACGTCGTTTGATCGTTTGGTCTCTCATTATCTATTATTACCTTAATGAGCGCAGTTATTTGTTCATAAAAGTATAACGATAGGTAAAATTGTGTTGACTTAAGACGATTATCGCTAACGCAGAGTGACATCGATCTTCAAAGACATCCATGGTACGAGAAATTATTTCTCTAATAATATATTCGTTAATAAAGTTTCAAGTTCTGGTACTCGAAATAAAAAGGAGAAATCCGTCGACAATTGTTAATCATTTTATATTAATGAAAGGTATCATGTTACCAAACTTATAACGACACGAAATGATTAATGAAACTAAATTATTCACTCAATTATTCAGTTGTCAGTGTGTTTCTATTTATTTTAATTATCTAATTAATTTTTTTATAATATTTTAATGCGATTCAAGAAGAAAATTTGAGTTGAGTTAAAATAATTATTGCTGGCATAGTGTGACTTTGATCTTTAATCTCTTCAATATAGTTATTTTTAGCGTTAAGTTCACAGGAAGCGTAACGCAGATCAATTTCTTTAATGAAATGCAAAATATTCGATATTAATGAAGCTCCAAGTTTTTGATATTGAAGTTAGTAGAAATCAATCAACGTTGTTAGCTTTATACAAGTTTTTTTTTATTCAAACTTTATATTAATTTTTATATAATATTCATTAATATTATATAACAGCTTATTAACTTTATTAATAAACTTTAGTTTTATTTATTTTGTTTTATGCATTACAAAAATAATAATTATATAATCCTTATTTATAGTGATTTAAAACGATTAATAAAATTTTTATTACTAAACTTAATAAACTTTTAATTACAAATAATCATGACATTTATTAGTTGCTCATATACATTGAAATGTTAGAAGTTTTTTGACATTGAAATTAGTGGAAATCTATCAATGATTATTAGTTTTATTTTATTTTTTTACTAAAATTTGATGTTGATTTTTATATAATATTTATTAGTGTTATATAATATTCTACTAAGTTTATTAATTTTAATTTTATTAATCATTTTGTATCATTATAATAAAATAATAATTATAACATTCTTATAGTGATAAAAACAATTAATAAAATTACATTTCTTGTTAATAAACTCAATAAACTTTTAGTTACAAATAATTGTGGCATTTATTGGTTGTGTACATTAAAATGTTAGATGTTTTTGACATTAAAAACATAATAAATCTCTTTATACAATTATTACAATTATTTATTAGTTTTATATAAGTTCTTATTACAATTTAATATTGATTTTTATATAATATTAATGTTACATAAAAATTTATTAAATTTATTAATCATGTTGTATCATTAAAATAATATTTAATTAATTAATTAATTATAAAATCCTTACAAAATAAATAAACTTAAATTTCTTGTTAATAAATTTGATAGACTTGATTACAAATAATCGTGGCATTTATTAATTACCCACTTGGATGAGATGTTTGTTGTACCAGGGATATGATATGATAATAGCTTTATGATATATGATTATCTCGCATGCGTCTTCGTTGTAATTTGTTTCCCACGTGCTTTAGCATCGTAGTTAATCCGTTTCATTTCGTATCTTCGTTCGCAAACAAATTTTCAAGTGACTGATAATTGGCGCGTTACATAATATCTTCGCATTTTCATAGCGCCACGTTTTACAATGGATTAAGGTCACTTCCGTAAATTGGACTTGATTTTCATCGATTTGCGTCTCTTGTAGTCTCGAAATATATCTAAAATTGTGAGCTGCATTAAGTATCTAATAATTATCGTAATAATTAACTTTTTCAGAGTATTTTTGTATAAGTCGCTTATTAAACAAAATTGCCGAGAAAAGAAAATGAAAAGAAAATAGCGTACGGAGTTGTCCAAGCTCAATCTTTGATTCGGAAAATCCTTCATTTTCATATTATAAAATTCCATCAAATTTATCCTGAAATAGCGGAGAAATTATAGTATTTGTTCCGAATGCAATCTCGTAAGTACCAACGAATTCTAAAAATTCAAGATCCTAGTCAGCTTAAATGATGAAGATTATTTATTCAGATCTTCATATCGTGCAGATGTCCTAAACTTTTCAAGCTTCCTTTGAACAAAAGGATACTCCTCTCTTCGAAGTTAAACATGCAGCAATTCAACTCAATATGTGACATTCGTCTCATGACTGTGCACAAATGTAACCATCTGCTATTGTATATCTTCTCAGTACTTGTTGATTATCGTGCTGTAACGCGTGACAAGCACGCGTGCACGAGAGTGAGATAAGATTTCTAGCAGTCGAAGAGCAGCGGTGGCAGCATCCGTGAAAACTGCGAAAATTAGTATTGTTCAATACTCAATAACTTATTTTCAGAAAAAATGTTGAGATAAGCACATTGAGTATCTCGGCTATTACTTCCAATTCTGCTTTGTAGCCAAAGAAAGTTTTCTATTTATATAAAAAAATTGATGGACGATACAAACTTTCTTTCACTGGTAGAAATAAATCTCTTTATAAAAGTGAGCTTTACATCTCGATAAAAATGAAGGTGTCAGCAGAATGGAACGGAGAATGGAGTGGTAGTTTTTTATGTCAGCAACCTTTGTATCTTATCTGGTTTTTTTTTTAATTTTTTATCACAGATAATCTTATCTTTGTGAAAAATAGTCAAGACAATCTTTCACTGCTAAAATTCTCGTAGAACTCTGCTTAACGTGGCAATCAATAAGACGATGCTTTAAAGACATTTCTGTTCACCGTGTGTAGATTGGGAAAACAGTTATCTAATTTGCATACGCGTATGTCATAAGCAGAAATATTTACGGCAGTTGTCACGCAAGAATTTATTAACCTGGCTATTATGCCTTTGACAGGCATTTGTGGTTGGTAGCGAGAAACTACAATACTTGTGCAAAAAATGCAAAAACGCAACCGAAGATAATTCTTATCACAAATATCGTTTTTTTTCTATTCTAATTATTATTTGTTATATAAATTAGTTTCCATTTATGTATTGTGTGCATTTAAAACATTTTAACAAATATTTAACGTTTAGCGTACAAATTTTCCATGTGAAATAAAATATAAAAATATTTCAACGTTTTCAACGCATATTATCGTCGATATGCACACATAAATCATTTTCTTCGAATTTATTTCTGTTAGAGCTTTCCGTATTTGTAGAGTACAAGTCTTATAGTTTGTACTTTGATCTCATTGACGTCAGTATTACCTAACTATAAACATGATATTAAATTTAAGCTCTCAATCGTCTTCGGAGTTGTGAAATTCCCATCTTCCTTCGGTAGAACACAGTTTAATTATTTTATCGTTAAATTACATTCTTTTTATCAATATCTATTTTTTAAAATTCTGTTTGATATGATAATTAACTGTTTAGATGATATTATAGAACTATTACAGATTATATCAGAAACTTATAAATGATATAAATAATTGATTTTTCGGGCACTTGTCGATAAGGAAACTAATCATAAAATATTATACGAGATTTACAAGAATAAGAGAATTGTTACGAAATTGCGAGAATTTCTGATATCTATCCTAATTCTTAGTATCTCTCCTAATTCTTTTCTTAATTCCTAATTTTTATGCTTTTTTAGTGTATTGATACAAAAGTTCAGATCAAAAGATTCTTAAAACTTGTGCAATTTTTCTTAGTTACATAAAATGATATGTTTACAGTGTTATCTTGTATCGGTCCGTGTACGTCAGTGATACGAAAAGGAAGACGACGATCTGCATGAGAATCCATCGGTAACGGAACAGCAGTGAGTGTGCCAGAGATGAGTGGGCATGCAACCCGTCCCAGAGAGGGTGGTCAAGCGGTTCTCGAACGTATTCAGGTATCCGTCCTGCCGATCGGAAAGCACGCCACGTCGACATTGCCTGCCACATCGACCTCACCAATGGAGAGGCAAGATGTGGATATTACTGTAAGAAAATTATATTCAACTCGCATATTCGTCAATATGAAACTTTCATATAAATAAACTTCAATATCTGTTTAAAAAATGAGAGGTACAATTGTACAAATTATTAGGTTGTTTTATAAGTAACGCGATAAACTTATACGTACACCAAAAACATTATATTATTTAATATAACATTAAATAATATAAAATAGTTGTGTGGTAATATCTGATAATTATACTTTTTATCTATCTTTTGCACACAATAAAAAAATAATCTCATGTTATAGAGCAAACAAAAAAAATGCACCGGAAAGGAAATTTCAAATGCTCAAAGAGTCTGGACGAGTTTGGTATCCGGTGCAGTAGCGGGAGCTTTAGCAAAGACTACGATAGCACCATTAGACCGTACAAAGATCAATTTTCAAATTTCGAAACAACCCTACTCGGCTAGGGCAGCGATAGGATTCTTGACTTCAGCGATGCGTACCGAAGGCATCCTCAGCCTGTGGCGTGGAAACAGTGCTACCATGGTCAGAATAGTACCGTATTCGGCAACACAGTTCACAGCGCATGAGCAATGGAAAAGAATCCTGAGCGTAAACGGTGCAGAAAGGTATCACATGAAAAAAATTTAGAAATATCTTTACCAAACAAATAAAACATTATTGATACGATATATACTAAATGTACATTTCATTACTGTATAATGAATATTTACAGAGAAAAACCAGGGGCGAGCTTCCTAGCCGGTGCACTTGCGGGGGTGACGTCGCAAACTTTGACTTATCCATTAGATTTGATGCGGGCGAGAATGGCAGTAACTCTAAAGACCGAGTACAAGACGCTGCGACAGGCATTCTCGCGCATGTACAAAGAGGAGGGAGTACTGGCGTATTACCGAGGCTTCACCGCCACGATCCTCGGGGTCATCCCGTATGCCGGTTGTAGCTTCTTCACATACGACATGTTGAGAAACTTGCTGACCGGTAAGTCGATCCCATAATAAATTTTTCTTAATGCCCGTCGTCGGTGGCGGTGCTTGTACTCACATACATACACACATGCACATACAACATGCGAAAAAAAGACAGTCGAGGGTTATACGAATGAGAGTGGCTGTTGTATATGATCGTAAAGCAGGGTACCGATGGGGCACGTCGGGGGCACCCTGTTTCCCCTGATATTGGGACGGTACTAACTTTAATAGCAACGCGAGACAAGCCCGACCGGCGGCGTATTTCGAAGTGCTGCGTGCTTCATGTTCGATGATGGCTACGTGTCGATGAACAGTGTACACGGTGACTATTCCGGGATTCTCGACTTCGCTTATTTGCGGCGGCATCGCTGGAATGATTGGACAAACAAGCAGCTACCCACTGGACATTGTGCGGCGGAGAATGCAGACGTCAGCGATCAAGGGCCAGCATTATCATACGATCACATCGACTATCGTGAAAATTTACACGTAAGTACTTACATATCATTTAAAAATACTTACGTAACAGAATAGAACATAGTAACTGTCTAATTTTGATATGAATAAATAAGTTCAATAAAGCCTATTTGTAGAATAAATTCACAAAAAGATACGTTATTTAAATTTAAAGAAACAAAAAGATATCTAGATATATACATTTGATAATATTTATAGATATAGAAATCGACATTTAATAGTACATATTTTGTCGTTTTCTATAATAAATACAATTTTACTCATATTTATATAAAACCATTTTGATAAATTACCATTATGCATGTTACAGGGAAGAAGGAATAATGGCTTTTTACAAAGGCTTAAGCATGAATTGGGTAAAGGGTCCTATTGCCGTCGGAATCAGCTTTGCCACGCACGATACAATACGGGACACACTGAGGAAAATTATTTGTGAAGATATATAGGACTATAATGAAACAAACATTGAAAGTCTGGAATTATTACTGAATAATACCAATCAATAATTATAATTATTAATTAATTAGTAATTATATTTAATTATATTAATTATAATTATTGCTTGATTGTTATCCAAATACTTATATAATTATTATCATTTATAATTATATAAGTAATAATTGTAATTATTAATCATTATCATCATTACATAGTTTCATCATTTAACATCATTTAAACGATGGATAAATCTCAACGTACATCTCCTCAAAATTTTGCTTGAGAAAAAAATTGAAAACTCGTGCACAAAGCATAATCGACGGCAAAAACGTAAAATAATATCGCAGTAGATACATTATTAACAATGTGACAAAAAAATAGTTTGTTATTTTGTAAGGGCATTTTGCCAAAAGCAACACAGGAGAGGTCGTTAGTACAAATTGTTAAATATTATGTACATATTGTTATTTCAAACATTATAGAAATCGTTGAAAAGTTAGAAAGATGTAATACGTGTAGATGCATATACCAAATCATAATACAAGCATTGGTCCGGCAATATGGAAGTACAATTAGCTTATCTTTTGGATACGATAAAAAATGTGATTTATGTAAAAATATGCTTTTTCTAGCTTGCCTTAATTATCTTGTCAAATTCTATCATAAAAGCGAACAAGCTGTTGTATAATGCGTTCGTGTATATATAAAATGTGTATATGTCATTTTTTATTTTGAAGATCAAAATACTCAATTAAGAGAATCCTCGACGATAATTTTCTTAAGCTCTCATGTAAAATATAGAAATATTGTACAGATTCTAAAATAAGTTGCGTCTAAAACTGACATATTCAAGTTATATTTTATTCAATCATGCTTATAGCGAAATTGATTCATTTATTTTAATACTGCAATGACTAATCCATCTGTTTTTTTTAAATAAAGACTGCAGCTGATAACGACAATAAAGTTTAAAATTTGAAATATTTTTAAAAACTTTAACATAATATGTTGCTATAGCATTATATTGTTATAAATTTATTAATAGCATCTATATTATTAGTCCTAAAAAATGAACTTATATATTTGTTTTGGCTGCTTTTAAGGAAACACAATCGATACGCTTGACACAGATTAACACATGTCACTTTCCATTTAAAACTTATTTGAAATTCAATTGTACTCTTTGACTCTGCTTAGCAAGAGAATCGGAGTGTTTTTGACTGATTAAACAATATTGAAACACGTACATAATCAGCGCATAATATTTTGTTAAAATTTTTAAATTATACATATGCATATTATATAAAATTTAAATTGTTTGTTGAGATCACATTTAACAATAAAAAAAAATGACGTAAGTGTTATGTAATGTCTAATTGTAAATAACGATTTATATTTTACATTAAAATTTATAACTTTTGTTTCTTTCAAAATTAAATGTTATAAGATTAAGTATTAAAAGTTCATACACACACTATCTGTATATCAGGTTTCATGTAATTGTGACAAACTGTACTTGAATGTGTTAATCTATGTCAATTTGTGTTTTTTTAAAGAAAAGTAGCGTTTATTTACATTTTAACATTTTATTAGCGATCGAATATTTTTAAATAAGTTGTACATATTTTTAAAGGTATAACATTTTATGTTGAGAGTTGAAATGTAAAACATAATAGAAAATAAAGAAAGGAATTAATCACATTTTATCGATCGAAAATATCTTTTTATAATCGATACAGAAAGTCATTGCCTTTCTATATTTTGCAATACTTTACGCTTAAATACACAGATTTATTAAGAAATGATCTTTTTGATAATGCTTATTCGTTTTTTATAATTATTGAAAATTTCCAGAATTAATGTAAATTACAACATATATTGCATTGTATAAAAAATTTATTCTTTAAAATTTTGTAACTTGTTTGCGAGTATATTGGTATCATGTATAAAGTGCAGTCATTTAGTAAATATATAAATTTTATACAGTGTACACAATTTTTTATTTTAGCCTAATTGTATCTATATCTTGATCTCTATAAATCTTATTAAAAGTAGAAAAACTTACTTAAAATCACACACATAATAGTGTAATATCTAGACTGTAAAATTAAATATTTGATATGTAATCTATTCATAAATTAGTAAATGACAATTCTATGATATATAAATATATAATCATGTCATTTGTTTAATAAGAAAAAGAACTATTATCAAAATATCAACATTTTGAATATCAATATGTTGAAAAAAGTATCGAGATATGAATATGAAAATGTAAAAATCCATATCGGTAGAAATCAGATTTATTTTTTGAAAATTGGAAAATATTCTTATAAAACTTCCAATTTATTGAATCTATCGTGAGTCGACCATGTTATTTCCATGAAATACATATAAATTAACAGTTAGAATATTTACAATTATTCACAAAATGTGTTTCTACTGTCATTCGTTCTGCGCATTTCTTCAATGCATGGAAATTACAAGTTTCTCTAGTTACATTTTTTTTGTTACATATTTGTTTTGCATTTTGTATAAACTTACCATTTACTTCGGCTTGGTCTCCTGATCGTTGACGTATCTTATATAAATTTCTCGTTCGTCACTACCACCCGGCGGAATCTCTGCTTCGTTCAGATACGAAACGCCTATCGCAAGAACGGACCCGTCATGGCTAAAACTAAGCGCAGCTACGCCAGCATTGTACCGATGGAACTGACAGAGTCGTTTCTTGTTAAAACCGTCCCAGATATTCACATAACCGTCCGAGCCACCGGTAGCAAACGTATTGTACGCAGAATGGAAGCTAATAGCGTTCACTGGGTAAATATGCTCAACATTATTTTCCTTTATTCTGTGGCACTTGAATGCATACTTCTTCTTCTGAGCTTCTGGCATTGTATCAAGGTACTCGACGGCGACTCGACCCTCTATGCTACTTAATACATATCCCTAAATACAGAAAATAAAATATATATAGAGAAATGTGTGCAAATGTTCAATATAGGATATTAGATAATAAATTGTGCAGAATTTATAAAAGACGCACCTGCTCGTTAGGGAAACCTTTGATGCAGCGCGTTTGGTACTTTAAACTACTTTCTCGTCTCTGAAACATGCCCGCCATGTTTCTCAAATCCCAAATGCAAACTTTTCGTTTTGCGGTGCCCACTACAAATTTATCGCCGCATACCGACAGGGCAAGAACCACATCGGGCTGCAAATAACTACCAACACAAGTGGGTGTTCGTGGATCCCATAGTTTTACGGCGGCGTCCCAACCACCAGTAAGTATTGCATTTACAGCTGCACAATACTCTATTTTCCTAATTGGCTTATCATGTGTTCCCATTATTGATTCTACAGACAAATATTTTCAATGTATATATATATATATATATATATATATATATATATATATATATATATATATAATAAAAATATAAATAAAGTAAAATAATAAAATTAAAGGAGATATCAGTACCAGTATTGCTATTTATGTCATACATTTTCAGAGTATTTCCTAGACCACCACTATATGCATGAACAGCGTCCTGTAAACATTTTTTTTATGTAATAATGAAAATGATCAAAAAATAATCAAAAACTTTTTCAAAAGTATATTAACTCCACTGTGACAAAAACAAATATAAATAAAACTAAAATAGTTCATGTGTATACAAAATAGGGTTTAAAAATTATGTTTCTCTCCAGACAATTGTGCAAAATAACGAAGAAATTAGCAGCTTTAATTACCTGAAACGCGACATCCAATACTGGTAAATCATGATTGTATTTCAATCTCATTGTGTTGGCATGTATGTCGTACAGTCTTACGGTACTATCCCATGATGATACTAATAGGAACTGTGTGGAGTTTGGTCCAAATTCGACCGCGGAAATTGCGTCGGTTGGCGGTGATTTTATCTTAAACTCAGTCCGGGACTCCATTCTGCTAGAAATACAGTGATATTTGCAAATGAGGATGAAGTTCGTTGAATTAGCTTTTGAGCTACTAATACCGAAAATTTCTGTAGAATGTCTGTAGAATCGTAATTGCAGTACATGCAAAGAGAATATTTCATTATTCGCGGCGAGCAACGGCCGACGCTAAATTCCTTCCGAAGACGATTTCTTTGTAAACATGACATAACCTACAATCCCAACGAGCTCTCAATCTCAAATTTCTTACATACTTACTTGATACAAAACAGCTAAACAGTACAGTTAAACAGGGAACTTCTGAGTTGTATACAACACAAACGTTCACGATTACTAAATACGTGTAATCTTGAATATAATTAAAAGAAAAGGTTTAAAACACTACAGTTATCGCGGTCCAGGTCCCTACCACGTTACGCCATAATCGATGATAATCGAATACGTGTTTCTTCCGGGGTTACCAATGTCGAGTGCGATAAATAATTGTGGAAAACAATGTAGCAATACAAATGATTAGACACAAAATTGAAAGTAAATGATAATTTATAAATATCAAATTGATGAGAAAGCGTACATATTTGTATTTTTTACCTTTTCTTTGTAAATAAAATATTTAAAAAAATGTAACTAGCTGACATATCGACTCTAAAGTTCTATCGAATTCAATCGAATTATTCACTAGCGTACCTAACTTCACGCCGTAGCGCCGCGACGCTGAGCGCCGAGCAAACATTGCGGGGGAGTCGAGTACTCTTCGTACAGAGCACGCAAGAGCACGGCGCACAGCATCAACGTTCATCAACGTTTTGACGAAATGGCGGAGAAATCACGTCGTGTAGCACAAACGGAAGATTTATCAAACGTCGAGTTTGAAACCAGCGAAGATGTCGAGGTTATTCCCACCTTTGACAACATGGGTCTCCGCGATGAGCTGTTACGCGGAATCTATGCGTACGGTACGTTGTTTATCGTTTATCCAGTCGACCTAACCTCAATTTTTGCGTGGCATGTTTTTTTAGATTAAATCGTAGATTAGATATTCGAATGATCAGTTTTCAAAAGAAAAAGATCATTTTGCATAATTGGCATAACATTTTGATAATTGCCATAACATTCTAAATGTAAATTTTAATTGTGGCAATCTTTCATCACAATCGGCAATGTATTACGATTTATACTTATTACATTCATATTAATGTTCGTTTTTTTATCTCCATCTAGTTTTCCCATGTTTTCTTTGTTATCATAATGCTAAGAAACTTAATATAATATATAACAAGATTTCAATTAAAAAATTTTTGAATATGTGATACATTTCCATTTCTATTTCTACATAGGTTTTGAAAAACCGTCAGCCATTCAGCAACGATCTATTAAACCTATCATGAAAGGCAGAGATGTAATAGCTCAGGCACAGTCTGGTACAGGAAAAACCGCTACTTTCTCAATTGCGATATTACAATCATTGGATACACAAGTACGAGAAACGCAGGTTCTGGTTTTATCCCCAACTCGAGAACTTGCCACTCAAATTCAGAAGGTTATTCTTGCATTGGGAGATTTCATGAATGTACAATGTCATGCCTGCATTGGTGGTACAAATCTTGGAGAAGACATCAGAAAACTCGATTATGGCCAGCATGTTGTATCTGGCACACCTGGTAGAGTATTCGGTAGGTATTATACTTAATTTATACATTTATAATTTATATGTGTAAAAAAGAGTTATTAACATTAACATTTGTATAAAATTATGAAACTTCCAGATATGATTAAGAGGCGAGTACTCAGAACTAGAGCTATTAAAATGTTAGTACTAGACGAATCTGATGAAATGTTGAACAAAGGTTTCAAGGAACAAATATATGATGTATATCGGTATTTACCACCGGCGACACAGGTTGTTTTGGTTTCGGCTACTTTACCCCATGAAATTCTCGAAATGACTAGTAAATTTATGACAGATCCCATCCGCATTCTTGTCAAACGGTAAATAATTTATCTTTGGTTGTCATTGCTAAACATATGTGTGTTCTATGTATGTTCTAATTATTTCTAATTCCAGTGATGAGTTGACATTAGAAGGAATCAAACAATTCTTCGTCGCTGTAGAACGAGAAGAGTGGAAATTTGACACACTCTGTGATTTGTATGACACGTTGACAATAACGCAAGCAGTTATCTTTTGTAATACTAAACGTAAAGTAGACTGGTTGACGGAAAAAATGCGAGAGGCCAATTTTACAGTATGTTCTATGCATGGAGACATGCCACAAAAAGAACGAGATAACATAATGAAAGAGTTTCGATCTGGTCAGAGGTACATATTAAATTTTAAAGATAAAATTTTCAAACTATATCTTACAAGAAATTACATTAATACATTTTTCTTACAGTCGCGTGTTGATTACAACGGATGTCTGGGCTAGAGGAATCGATGTTCAGCAAGTGTCACTCGTAATTAATTACGATCTACCTAACAATCGTGAATTGTATATTCACAGAATAGGTCGATCGGGACGTTTCGGCCGTAAAGGTGTGTCGATAAATTTTGTGAAAACCGATGACATAAGAATTCTCCGAGATATCGAGCAATATTACTCTACGCAAATAGACGAGATGCCGATGAACGTGGCTGATTTGATATAAAATGCGAGATTTATGCGCAGATTAAATATTTTACGTACAAAAATTTCTTTAACTTCAATTAATTTGTTAAGACACAAGAGACAGTATAATTCTATCAATAATATCACATGTCAACAGATTTCAAAATCACTTTTACTTGAAAACCCTCTGTCATATTTTCCTTAAATTATTTTTAGTATATAATTTATACTATTATTACTATCTTATATAATATAACGGAAAATATTTTTCATTTTCTGTAAGTGATAAAACTTTAAATGTAATATGTAAGGAAATTAGATTAATCAATAGGAATCTAGATTAATCATATTTGTTTCTCTACATTCATCAAGATGCATTATTGATAATGGTAATTTTTTAAATAAAACAATAAATTTCTTTTTATTTTGTAAACAAACTGCAAATATATTATTTGTGTACCAAATTGTAACAAGTGATGAATAGGTTTTGTTAATAAAGTATTTTATGACTTTAATTATTCTATTCTCTAGGTCAATATTGGTTTCAATATAGAGAAATTAACGATATCGAGATCATACATATAATATACATCCTATATATCTACACACAAATAATCAATAACTGTAGCTTCTCTAGCAGTTCAGATGGCAGCGCAGCATAGCATGGTAACACGCGTTGAACCCGAAATGAAGCCAAAATAAAGGAATTAGAAAGCTCGCGTTAATAATGCGTGATTCTGCAGATACAAGTGAACATAATTTATCGCATTAAAAATGTGGGCAAAATATTTAAAATGCAATAATGAGCTAGTAATAAGAATAATCGTTTATTTTCATGGTAATAACATTGGAGAAGTGTATTATGAACGTGCAGCTTCAAATAATACGTGTATATATTAATTACAATATTTTGAGCCAAAAAGGTAATTAAATGATATTAATAATATGAGTGAATTGACAGCTACAAATCAATGTGTATGTATAATTTGTTTATTGCTGTATGTTAATACTATAAATATATTTATTAAGGTTCTCTCTCTATAATAAATAAAAATTAAAGAAAGAGAAAAAATGGAGCAACAAAATGATTGTTCTATTCAAAGGGGACAAGGACTGCGTCGCTATCCAAATGACTACAAGGCGGAAGGACACTCGTCCACTTGTACGTGATTATAAATTGCTTTGAGACTAGAGAAATTGATATTTTTCAATACTTATTTTTTCCTTTTTTTTTTGCAGTAACTAAAACAATGAATCAGCCACAGTATTCGAATACAGGAAGACCTACAGTACGCATAGCCGTTTATTTAATGACAGGGGTATTTCTAACGATGGAAGTTGAACAAAACGCAACTTCACAGCAAATTTTATCGATAGTGCAGTCAGAAGCAGAGCTGGGTATATCGAGGTTTTCTTTAGCAACCACTACGCCAGTTTTTGCATTGTGGATGTGTTCCTCCCAACTGGAAGTTCAATTGCGTCCGACACACAAACCTGTGGAATTGGCTGCGAAATGGAATTACCTTGTGAACAAGTACAGCTCTTATACAGAAGATTCCGACGACGAGGAACCTCTGCTACATTTTCGTAGAAATATATTTCTCTCTAGATCAGAGGAGGAACAGATCAAAGATACTAAAGTCCTTGAATTGCTTTATGCAGAAGCCAGATTCAACGTTCTGCAAGGTAGGAAACGAAAAGAATAAGATTTTTTTTATAAAAGTAATATACAATTTCTTTTATAATATAAATTTGTTTTATGCTCAGGACGGTATGCGTGCGACGGTCCTGCACGTTACGCCAGTTTAGGAGCGTTACAGGCCCGAATCGAGCTTGGACCTTATAACGCGCAAACCCACACTTTGGCGTTTTTCCACAGACATCGCGGCCGATTTTTACCGCATCATTACGCTTCTCCCAGTCTTCTACTAGGATTGGGACTCGGATTGGGATTGGTGGGTGGTAAAGGAGCACCCGAGGCGCACCTTCTGGAACAATATAAGCGAATACCCAGTCACAATGGTAGCGCCAACTCAAATCCAAAGAAATTGATCAGAAAGTATCTCGAGTTCTGTTGGAACTTACCATGCTATGGTGCGGCCTTCTTTCAAGGGCAAATCGAGCGACCCGTCAGAGGACTCGCATCATGGATCACTAATCGCGATATGCAGGTCCTTATCGCGATTAATACGTCGGGGGTGTACATAGTCGACGACATGCAGTGCGTAAGTGCACTATTCCTAAAACTGAAATTCTAATTTAAATGCAATAATTTTGAACGAAAAACTTTGTATAAGATATATTTATAGAAATTATAGTATAGTAACATTTGAAATGTATTTATGTAGAGCTTGCTATTAGGGCTAAAATACTCGGAATTAAGTTGGGAAATGGCGAAACCCTCGGATGAAAATAATCCGGACTGTCTACCTTGCTTGTTCCTGCAATTTCCAGTACGGGAAAACGGAGCGCGTGTCTACAAGATTCTGCAAGTATTCTCAAGACAAGTAAATAAATCATTTTATGAAAATAATATATAATTACTTTTATAAAAACAAAATATTGTACAATGTAAGTGGTTATTTCAGGCGCCAATGATGGATACTTTAATATCCGGCTTTGCGGAGGACTATCGCCGTCAATTTATTAACAGTGATAGCAGCAACGACCAGTTGGATCATTCGTTAATTTTTCCCAGTGGAAGCTTTACAAATAAACTTAGTAAATTCACTCTAGCTACTTTTGACGATGAAGGTAATAGAGCAATATGATAAAATTGTTACATATACCAATATATTTACTCTTTAAAATCATTTTAGGTCGATGTATCGGCCAAATGGGTTCATGGTCCTTTCGATAAATATATTGTGATTGTACATTTTGTGATGCCAATATACTCCCTGATGATACAAAAGAATGCAATTTTTGTAATGTAAGAAGTTCTTCTCACGCACGAGCTAATATACTTATATATATATACATTTTTTATAATCAATATTTCTGAAGTATTTGAAGATGCGAATTTTGTTGTAAACGATTCAGCAATGTCCTGTATCTCTGCGGAACTACATCTCTGTGCCGATTGAGATATGTTTCTAACACATGCATATTGAAGCTTGTTTCATTTATCTTGGTCATCATTTGTTCCTCCTCTGCTTTCGATAACTCAACAGACTGTAAATATTATTTATGCATGTAAATAATTTGTAATAATTATTATGAAAATACAAATAATATAGAAAAAAATGTTGGATATAAACAAATGTACAGAAGTTTCTGACGAACCTGCGTTAGAAGAGCTTGCATCTTTTCTAATTCTACAGTCTGTTTTTCGATCATACGTAAAATACGATTCGCTTTGTCAATGGACCCTTGCTTGAAGTCGCTCAAACAGTCGTCGCGCAACAGATACGCTTCAGTTTTACTGATGTGTGTTGGATTGCCTATTCGCGCCAAGTACGGTCCCAGGTCGTTCATCTCTTGTATAATTTCACGTCGGCTCAATTTTGCTTTCTGAAAACAGAATAGGGCTGATGAATAAAAAAAAGGTACGTTAGATCTTTGATAAATACCGTTTCTAACTCGGCTGTTGTTTCAACTATCCGATTTTCGTCGAATAACGAAACTATGAGTTGCGGATTTAAATTTTCATCAACTCTTTTTCGCAGGAAGGCCGTGATATCCGCTTCAGCGTCTCTGATGATAAGTGTAGACTGGTCTTCATCTTTCAAATGTTTATCAAGTGCATAAAAGAGATCAAGATTTTTTTCCGACGGTGCAGTTGGATCTGGCTACAAGAAATGAAGATTTTTAATTACATTGCCATCGCTAATATTTTTGCTATGAAAAAAATTACGTTATATCCGTGGGTCATCGTAAGATCGAAGACTAAACGATCTCCCCTATCTCCTATTGGCGGTTTTATGAATGTACGAGTAGCCTGAGTACTCCGGCCTTGATCGTAATGAAATTTAATGCAGATCTCGTTTTCGATCATAGCAAACTCGCGAACAGCTATATCCTTGTAAGCCGGAATTTCTTTGTTTCTATGATATTTCTCAATAATTTTCTGCAAGATGTAAAAAGAGTTAACTGTATCGTGTTAACGCTATAGATTTAATTGATTTTTGTACGAGAAGCATTTACCAAAATACGTCGAGAACAGGTACCATCTGCTGCGGTAATGTCTTGATCTGTCGAAAATTCAGCGTGTCTTAAAATAACAAATTATAAAATAATTATAATAAAAGTATTATTAATATTTATGTTTTTATTAATATCAATGAAAATAATGCTATATTACGTATTTATAATATTTTCATAAAAGAAAAATTTGTACGTGTAAAAAAATGTACAAATTTAGAAATTATGTCAAAATCTTTCGAGAAAATTGACGTAGTAAAAACGAATATATAAAATATTCACCTGTAATACAAAAAATCTTCACGATCTACGTAATGCTGAGTTAAATAAAGCGGACCCGTCTCGATACGCGAGAGTCCATCAAATTGCGCACTGTCATAAAAATCTATTGTTCTCTCATCGCTTACCGAATCGCAATCGAATGCAAGATAACGATGTGCTAAAATATTTGTTAATTTTAATATAAAGCGATATACACGAATTATAATATTTTTGCTTTGAATTATACCTTTGCAATGATCCGGTCGACCTTTCTCAAAGAAATCTGTAACGATATCCGTAGCAAAGTTCTTTCTGGATTCCGTAAGACAGTCACCTCTGTTCAAATACTTGTCATAACTTTCGATAGGAATATTATATTCATAATCTTCGTAAATGATTACTCTTTGAATTAAATTATCGATTCGAGAGTACGGCGCGTACAATTTTACCTTGGCCTTTTTGTAAAATAATGTTTTACTGTCCTGCGGATATCGTCTTTCAAAATCTAGAAAATGGAATTATTTTTTATATCAGAATGTATTTTTTAATCATTTTCTTCTAATTTGGGAGGGAAAAGGTTGATAAATTAAAATTTATATGTTTCAAAAATAACTAATAAAGTTAAAAATTCAATAATTTAAAATTAACTAAAGTTAAGTTAAAATTTATTAATTTTTTAATTTTACTATCTAACTTTTAACTTTTTAAATAAAATATTAAATTTGATGATTTGTATTATAATTATTTTGAGTAATCAAACTTTTTATAAATTTACAAATTTCTAATTTGATATGAATACAAAATGTTTTTTAAAATTAATTTTTAATTTAATTTAATCTTAACGTTATTTTTAACGTATTTTTAACTAATTAGTTTTTTATTATACACGTAACTTAACATGATTAAGTCATAATTTATCATTTCGTGATATTTTATAGACAGTAATTATTTTTATAATAATGCTATTGTTTTACTGAAAAAAATAATTTTTCCCTCACACTTTGAATTTCCCGCCAGTTTAAACGTAACTCGCTTGTTATCAGACGGGATGTGTGATTGGTTGGAAGTTTGAAAATAAGAGCCAATTATGTGCTTGCTACTTTGCCACTCGATTTTAGAATTGGGTTCTCTCGCAGGAAGTGTAAGTAATACGCGAGTCGACGGATCAACTGAAGAAACATACGATGTGCAATAATTTATCAATAACATTATTATTAACATCCACGAAATTCATACATTTGCAACGTATTAAACGTGTAGCATCAATCGATCGTACATTCTCGAACGGTCAGTCGCATCTACAATTAGCTACTGAATTGACTCACGTTGTGAAATACCGTGCGAGAACGCAGCTCCGATCAACTCCGAGTCGAGTGGCGTCGCAACGCATCTCGTTGGTAATAATTGATAAATACAATCTTGTTTAGCCCAGCTTTTAACGCTTGTCAGTCGTAACGTATACCTATTCAACCTCTGTATATCGGTGACCTCCCGTGGCACGTATTTCGCGAGACTTGTGCGACTAAAGTCCGTCACGAGAGCAGTGGGCACAAGTGAGGGCTGCATATTCGTATATCGCATATCTCACGGATATTTAGCTTTAATTTGAGATCGCAGGGTCACTCGTCTTATAGCCCGAGCAATAATTGAACGCAATGTGCATTACGCGCAATTGATTCAAACGCGCGGTAAATGGACGAAGGTGCAGTTGCGTGCAGCAGGTGTAACACCCGCAGTTGCGACGCCGAATGGTAGTTGCTCTCGACGCGGCACCCAGCGGCGCCTTTGATCGCGCGGTTTACGAAAGTTTAGTCCGCCATGTTGATTTCGTTTAGCCGGTTCGGGCTTGCATCTCTCTCGCGTTATCTGTCGCATCGAGGCGGAATCGAGTGCGTATCGTGTGCGATCGTCATCGGGGGTGGTCGCGTAAAGTGTTGTGCGACGTATGATCGCCGGTTAGCGCGCCGACGGTTGTCCTTCACGCGTCCTCGCGAGATGCTATCGAGTGGCGCCAAGTTGCTCCAACCGGCGAACCGCGGTTTCGCGGGTCTCTCGCGTAGCTCCGTTTCGACGTGACAAAGTCGCCTCGCGATCGTCGTCAGGATTGTCGTACAAGGTGTCAAGCGACGTGTCGATAGTTAATACGCGAGCAATCGTCATAAACGCGGCTTCGCGAGTGGGTCTCGTCGAGTAGCCGGATGGCGCCATTTGACCAAGCTCCGCTATCGCGCTTACTCCGTCTCGATGCGGTATTTATCGTCGCTCGTCGCTCGTCATCGAGGATGTTGCAGAAATATTTTGCGATTTTGTGTGCCTGGTGATTAGTGCCCAAGTGATTAGATGTGAAATCTTGTGTGTCAGTGGAATCTTGTGTGAGTGCGAAGGAGTAACGGAGACGGAGCAACATGGCGAACGATGTCTGAGAGGAGGAGGGGGCTCGGGGAGCAACAGGCGCCGGCGGAACACCCATGGGTAGGTTATTTGTTATTGATTCTTATTTGTTTACTTGCGGGACATTAATCGTTTATCACTTTGTTGCAGAGTTATCAACTTATCAGAATTCCTACTGTGGAGTTCTACCGTAACAGATGACTTACCGACTGCAACTGTAATTTACAGTTACCATAAAAGATAACTTACCAGAATAGCAGTTGCAGTCGGTAAGTCGTCTGTTACGGTAAGACTCCTCACTATTAGGAATTCTGATGGATACCGACTCTGCAAGTAACAGTGAATGTGTCGGCTAGATGGCTCTGCCAAGCCTATTCGGCAATAAAAATAAGAAACTGTTCTCATAGTAAAACGTTTACATCTTTTATAGTAAAACATTGGGATAATCATTACAAATTCACTCTGTATAAGTTACTGGCACTAATTAAATATATTGAATATTTAAAAGAAAAAGATTTAAAATATTTGAAACATCAATGTTACAATTTATTTATACATTTATATATAGCATTTTAATTAATTTTTTGGATTATTTATAAAAGAAAATGAATTTTCTATATTTATATAAAACTTTTACAATAGTTTATGATTCTTGGAAATATTATTTAACTTTTTTGACAAATATCCGTTTAAAAGATGAATAAAGAATCGAACGCGCGATAATTATTTTGAAGCATTAGGTATTTTGGAAATTGTTTTAATTTAAATGCATTTGTATGTTACAGATTAATGCAGTATCAGCTCCGCTGTTGCGCATCAGTGTTGGTGAGTCTTAAAAAATTATATCAACCTCTCGGAAGCCAAGCTGATCAACTTCAATTTCTTGTAATGATCTCAATTTTATTTGTATCATTTGGTAATCATCAATCCGGTTAGCTTATAATATAATCATTTTTTTCTGTTTTTTTATTTTATCGAATTGATCAGCTTCTTTCTCCGAGAGAATTCTACGGAAGACGGAAGTCGACTTAAAGGATTTCTGTATATTTATACATACCTAAACTGTGAATTCGGATTTCATTCACATACGAAGCCGGCATGTCCAAATGCTTGTCTTGTTTCACGCCTACGTCTTCCTCGATTAAGTCCGCGTCTTTTCGCGCGAGTCGCGGTTCACCGGGTAGCAAGTGTTCCCAGAATTCGATTTTACTCAGGTCCCAATTGATTTCCGCGCAGCTCTTCCCGCGGGGCTGCATATTCACCCAGTAATTCTGGTCGTTCCAAATGCTCTCGACCCCCAGATGCAACAAATTGGTTTCCTCATCGGTCGGGTTGTAAGACATCCCGGAGGAAGGCTCAACGAAAATCGGTTCGGTGATTTCTCGACTTCTCGCGTCTTTATTATCTTCCGGTAAGATGACCACCCACGCGTGTATTCGGTGACCGAAATATTTATCTGGCCGTGGACGCTCGAATTCCTAGAATCGTAAGATTGAATAAAAAATCGCGATGCGAATTTACATATCAAATTATGATGAATAGTCAACTTTACAAAGGGGGAAGAAATCTTTAAAATTGCAATCTGAATTTATTTTTGTAATATGTAGAAAAATCTCTTCAACTTTTTGAGTGAGTTTAAAAAAAAATTATTATAAATTTATTCGGTGATACAAACAATTGTACAAGTAATAAATCTAAGTAAGACTAAGAATATAATGAAAACATAAATAAAAATACAATTAATAGTAAACTAAGTATCATACGAACGTAAATATACGTTTGTACCACTCAAAGGGTTAATTCTGATTACGCATTATACATTAAATAATTCTAAATCTCGTAGAGGAAAATGTCTCTCTAAAAGAGTAAAAATCGAGGCTGTGTTGAACCAATTTTTCGAGTGATTTTTCACTTCACGAGATTTATAGAGAAGTTTATTGACATTGAGCAATTATTAAAAATTGATTAAATAACTTATATCAGAGACAAATTTTTTCCTGTACACGTACAGTGATTTTTCTCTGTCGTTCTTCTTCCTGTCGTTGTAACTCCGCCTCCGTTTTCGTTTTCTCGCGTTTTTCCAACTCTAAGAGAAATCGACTTCTGAAATCAGGCGGTGCTTTTAATTGATACTTGACGGTCTTGGGTTTGTCGACCGGTGGCGGAGTTTGCTCCATTTCCGGCAAGTACGGGCACATTCTTCTGGTCATGTCGCAGAGCACTTGCTCGCGAGACGCGTATCCGCTTACCACGTACGCGTTGTAACCCTGCCCCAGCAGTAAACTCACCAAAAGCGTCGCACACTCGAAACTGTTACCCTTCTGATAATGTAACACCCACGTCGGCGAGCGCAATTGCTCCGGCTGAAAGAAAAGTGAATTTAATTTTGAGATTCTAAGATTTTGAACAACGATGATTGTTCAAAATCTCTCCTTGCTGAGCTCGATTGGACCCTATTTAATAGCAAGCACAAAAATTAGACCTAGATTAACTGCCTTTAATAGTACTTTGTCCAAGATTAAATAAATCAGGGTAAATTACGAATAATGTTAGTTCAATCGCTTTTTCACCTATTTGAAGTGGCTCAACAAATTTCAAAAAATTTATTATTAAATATATTTTTTAGTTTCTAGAAATGTCTATACTTCTTTGAAAAAATAATAAAAATAAAATATAGTTTAATTACGTTTAAAATTTTGAGAAACTTTCGTGGATAGAAATCAATAGGACATGGAATACCCATGATTGGGGTTTAAAAGTTGAAGACCGAATATAAGTTGCCGTAAGCTGCTACCCTCTTACGACCTCAAACACTGCAATTAAAGAGAGCTTAAAGCAAATTACTGACATTTTTTTTATTAGAAAATATCTTTGAATGGCTTTATAGAATTTTGATTTCTTTTACACAATAAAAATACAAAAAAGGGACGATTTCATAAAAAAAAATTCCTCTTTCTTTTTTAAAAATTTATAATATGTTTAATAAGTTTTTCTCTATTAAATCATCTTTTGTCGTCTTCATTTCTGTGCGTATTTTAAGTATGTGAAAAAATTTGGATATGAGCTCTGAGTTATATATATTTTGACTTTTGACCAATTGATTTTATAAGGCATGACCGCTTCCAGTTTTTTATCAAACAATTTTTTATTAAATATTTACATCGCTAAGTTTCATTATCGCTGAGGAAAGCCCCGTGAGCCGAAACATTCGAGTTTTTATTGAAATTAAATTTCCAGTTATCGTAATTTAAATTTTTTAATTGATGGAATAAATTAAACAAATTTTTTATTTTTGTCATTGATTTTAATAAACTTATTTTCAAATTCGGGATATTCAAAGATATTTTCTAATAAAAAAATGTTACTAATTTGCTTTCGCATCTTCCAACATTATCAAAGAAACATGTCGTAAGTTGCTGGCCTCTTGCGGCAAATACCGCAATTAAAATGCAAAACGTAAATATCAACAACAGTAGCTTCGAGGATAAAGGAATAAGGCACCTGAGAATTCATCAATTAGAGACTTTTATTTCTATCTTGAGAAAGAAAATAAAGAATTTCGATTGATTGATTCTCTGATGCAAAAGTCTACGTTTTGTATTAACTTTAAAAAGATGTAACGTACGTATCGCGGAAAGGTAACAGCAAACCGTGTCCTTTACCGGCGAAGGATAATCTCTCGAGTGCATACGCTATGTGCTCCGTGTCAGTCTACAGAGAGAAGTAATAATAATAATAATACCAAAGAGTAAATACGTGAACACATTCAGTAATCGCCGACGTGAGCGGTAGGGCTGTGAAACGGAGCGAGATAGAATGTATACAAGCAAACGTGGGGAGCACGTGGCGTGGCGTGCGTATCGTCCTCGGTCCATGACCTACGCCACTGTATTATAATCTACGAGTAGAATTTATTGCACCGTACAACATGAACGTCGCACTCTCGTTCTCTCTTCGTACTTTGTAGGGCGATAGAGAGGGAAAGAGGGGGAGGAAAAGCGAGAGAGTAACAGAAACAGAGGAAGAGGAAAAATACGTTGCGAACGTTGCGCGTCACAACGCGTGTCCCAGTGATCGCGTTTAAACAGTTTCCTCCCGTCGCCCACTCTCTCTCTTCGCCCTCTCCCCGCTCCCTCCCCTGTCCCTTTATCCCTCATTTCTCTTTCTCTCGTCTATCTATTTCTCTCGCGACTCTTCAACTTTTTATCTCCGACAAATTATCGAAGAATAATCCCGCGGGAAAATTCGCGGAAGGTGCGGACGCTTCTCGCGGATCTCATCGCCGCCGCGTCTTGGAACGTCGTACGGGGGAGGACTCTTTTTTTGCAGGCGCGTAGTAGAGAAGCTTGGACGACTACGACTACGACGACGACGACGACGACGACGACGACGACGACGATGAGGGTAGAGAGATGGTCAGTGGGTGGCGGCGACGGCAACGGCAACGGCGATATCCCTCGACCCTTTCGCCCACTTCCGCCCCCTTTGACCACCCGACCCAACCCATACCGAAGTAACCTACCTCCCTTCCGCCCCCTCCCCTTCGCGCTTCCCTCATCGCCGCCGTTGCCCTCGGCCGTCTCTCTCTTTCTATCTCTCTCTCTCTCTCACTCTCCCCGCGCTTCGCCTCGCCTCGCTTCGCCTCGCCGCGCCGCGTCGTCATTCCGTCCTCCTCCCGTATCCCCCGTCGCCCGAGCCGAGCCGCGCTACGCCGCGCCGCGCCGCGCCGCGCCGCGCCGCGCCACCACGGCCCCGCGCGTCACCCTCATTCCGCGCGACCCCTTCGACCGGCATCCACGTGGGACGCAAGACGAGGGTGTGAGGTAGCAGACAACGCGGAGATACCACCGCGCCGCGGCAGCTGGCACAGTGTTTCTCAACCACGAACTTGTACGCGAAACCCGCGCTCGCGGCTATTAATTCGTTCGCGCCCGGTAATTTACAACTCTCTCGGACTAAGCTGGATGCACGAACGAACGTAGCGTGAAATATATCAAACGCCTAGCGAGATGACAAATAGAGGTCATCGGGCAGGGTTTTAGCCTGATAACGTGAAACCGATAATATTTCGACAATTTCCGTTTTTTTGTTATTATTAGAGACTTCTAATCTATGCTCCTCGCACTTTTTTCGGTATTATTTGACCTATGGCTGTAAAAAAAAGATAAGCGATTATCTCAAAGTCGCCGCCATTCTTGCTGATTGTTTTTGAAAACGTGTAGTAACGATCTAAAGCGACGAAGATAAAATAATAAGTCTCTTCTTTTCAGTGTGTATCAATTTCTTTCCTGTTTTCTATTTAACATAGAGAAAAAAAAGAGACTAGGAAAAAGGAAGAGCTAGACTTAATGTGAGATCTCGCGGTGTTTGAATTGTCCGTTAAATTTTTTTTTTTTTTCGACGTCTTCTCGAAATCTCACATGCCGGATTTGACAAAATTCTAATTAATTTTTCCGAAATTGCGCATCTTCGCGTGACAACGCGCTGACCCATTTCATCGCGTTCGTGATTTTTAACTCGACCCGGGCGACGCGAAACCGCGCGCGGCAAAATGGCGCGCAGTAACGAAGGCGCGAGGTTGTTAAGCGCGACGAAATCGTGCTTTAAAGCGGATAGATCCGAATGGGAACAGCGACGCGAAACCGCGCGCGCCCGTCGAGGCGAATCGTAAAAGATGGACGTCCGAGGCGTATACGCCGTCGCGATCCGTCCCGTCGTCTAAATATATCGCTCTCTCATCGACGTATCTCGTTGCTCCGACGTCGTTGCGTCGCGCGTTCGCTCGCGATTCGTGCCCGCGACGAAGAGAAAAAAAGAGAGAGAGAGATAGAGAGAGGGAGAGAGTCTCCTCACACGCGGATCGCGGATCTCCGGATTTATACACGGTACAACGTCGTTACACGAGCGTCGCGCTCACAGGGAACGAGCGAACCGGGCGATGATCAAAGTAGGACGCTCGAAAGCACGGATCGAAGCGCTGATTAGTCGAGGCTTCGAGCGAGGTGCTGCGAGATAGCGCTTTTCGGAGCGCCTCGATGTCGTGCCGCCGGTGCCGCGCGGCGTATCGAGGACGTTATCCGTGGACCCGAGAGCGTCTGTGTGTGTGTGTGTGTGTGTGTGTGTGTCTCGCGCGCGCGCCAACTCTCATGTACACGGTCGTGTGCGCTTGTGTACGAACTCGCGAGGGAAGATGGAACGGCGGAGCGAGCGACCGAGGGGAGAAGCGCGGTCGGTGACGAAGGGGCGGAGAGCTCGCTCTCGCGAGTACGAGAGGGCGACAGGGAAAGAGAGGGAGAGAGAGTGAGAGAGAGAGAGAGAACGGCAAGGGAGAGAGAGGGACGAGACGAGGGCCTAAATCAGGGGCGATCGCGCTGAGCGACGTCGCTATCTCTGAATATGCGAACCACTATTTGGCGTCCGCGGCGCGCACGTACCTAGAGAGAGAGAGAGGGAGAGAGAGAGAAAGAGAAAGAGAGGATGAGAAGGAGAGACAGAGAGAGAGTACCCCGTATTACTAGATACTAGATAGTACCTAGCCTCTGCCCGTAGCCTATGTACTACCTCGCTCGTCCCCGTAGAGACGCGCGTGTAAGTGCGCGAGGTGGAAAACGCCTTGCACACACATGAGCGCGTGTACATACATATATATGTACGTATGCATGTATATACGTCTATGTACGCGCGTGCACGTGCATGTGTGCTTACACCTACGCGGTTACATGCCCTGCGAACCGTGCACACGAGAGAGCCAACGGCGAGAGCATCGAACATGCCGACATCCCTTCGCCTCCGTGTGTACGCGGTGTGCGGAAAACTGCGGAATAAAGTCGAACCCTCTCGCGATCGCGGGAGACGACAACGGGTTCGACTATCGTCGTCGTTCTCGTCGTCGTCGTCGTCGTCGTCGTCGTCGTCGTCGTCGTCGTCGTCGTCGTCGTCGTCGTCGTCGAGGCGCGCGGTTTTATCGCGCGGCATCATTACGTGCGCGCCGTACCAACTTGAGAGGAGGACGTACTATACGAAGGGGACGTTCGTTAAAGGCGAATATCGAAAAATGAGGGCCGCCGCCGCTGCCGTCGCTACGTCGAAGACGCACGAGCGGCCTCGTCGAAGCCCTTGGAGATTATTTGGCTTCGCGTCCGTTCCTCGATGCTACTTCTACGTCCTCCTTTTTTTTTCTTTTTTTAGAATTTGTACCTTTGAAAACGAGATACACACTGAGGGAACGCTTATTAGGGTAGAATATTGAAAAATATGCACTCTCTCTCTCTCTCTCCCGCTCTCTCGGAGGACCGTTAGACCACCCATCTGCCTTTGAAACACGCTGCCGTTTTCATACATTTTCGAGATACGTGATATTTCTGCATAAAGGGACATTAAATAGAGGGACGAGATTATTGAAGAAAAAAGGTACGCGCGCTATTTTTGAGGTCGAGCACGACGTGAGCCAAGCGCGGTCGTCGCGATCATCGCATGGAAGACTTCGCGGGTCTCGTCGTCTTGGAGAACTGGTTTACGGTATTTTCTCGATAATCGCCGGCGCGCGCGGTGGTTTCGCGTCGTTAATCGAGATTTCCACCTAATTTGAAGCTCGTAAGCGCACTCGCGCGGCGCCCGGCATAGCTCCTTCTGTCCCTTGTCGCGCGCGCGAGCCGGTCGTCGTCGGTCGTCGTCGGTCGTCGACGAAGGCATTAAACGCGTCTATTTTTGCGCGGCGCGCATCGCGCGACAAAGTGCGACAAAGCGAGGCGGGAGAGGCGAGGGGCGAGGCGCTTCGCTCTGCTCTTTCGCACATCGGCGTCGGCGTCCGCGGCGCGCGAACGACGCAGTGACGTCAGCATTTACGCGCGATGACGCTCCGCGCCGCGCCACACCGCGCCACGCCGCGCGCGAGTGCGCGAGATACGCGTGGGCGCGAAAGGGTGCCATCGGCAGCAGAAATGTTACATTCGACGGTATTTAACGCGGCCGGCGTCGCCGGCGTTAAACGTTACCATGCACGTCATAATTGCTCCCGGTATGCGCTTCCGTCCCCCGCACCCCGCTACCATCCCGCTCAGCCGCCGCCACCGCCACCGCTGATGCCACCGCCGTCGCCGCCGCCGCCGCCGCCGCCGTGGGCGGTCGCCCGGTGAGTTTCAAACTTTGTCGTGCAACTGAACGGATTATAACGCGTTGATTGTGCGCGGGACGAGCGCGGGAAGAGAGCTCAAAACTTTATAAACACCACGTCCGCACGGCGGCGAGGCTTTGCGCGGCGAAAGTGCCAAGAAGTTGCCAGGTTGCCTAGTACAAGTTGTCTCGAAGATCGACTGTTTGAATCCGAGGCTTTCACATTTCTTTTAAATTTGCATACGAGGTAAAACGGTAAAATAACAAATGCGAAGGATGTCACGTATATATAGCGATCGTTCGCGGAGTGTCTTTCGCCGTATGCCTCGAAATTACCGGATATCCACTTCCGGTTGATACCCACGCTCGAGCCACCCTTTTGGCGATTCGCCCTCGCGTTACGCGCAACATAAATTGACTTATTAACGATCCTGGGATATTCGCCACCTCGGGAAAAGAAGAAAAAAAAAATCTGCCGCGTTACGAGATCGAGGAGAATTTGCCAAAAAATTTGCCGACGGCGACCCCGGCCCTCGACGAGTCTCGTCTGCCGGCGACGATCGTTACGTATAGCGGTGTAGCGCGTATGTACACGCGGCGCGATCGGCCGCTCACTGTACTCTCTAACGAGCGGTACACGTGTTCTGACGTCTGCGCTATAAAATACGTACGGGCACGCGCTTACGGGACTCGTGCATGTGCGCTACCACTATTGTACGCGAGACACGCGAGCGAGCGAGCGAGCGAACGAGCGAGCGAGCGCGAGTAAGCCGGCCGGCCGGTCGGCCGGCCGGCCGGCTCGTTCGACGCTCTAGAGCCGGTTTTCAATGAGCGAGCGGGCCGGAAGAAGAGGGAGAAACGGCGTAATACAGAGAGAAAGAGAACGCGGAAGGGGATGGATGAGTAGG
The DNA here is from genome assembly GCF_016802725.1 of Solenopsis invicta. Lineage (NCBI taxonomy): Eukaryota > Metazoa > Arthropoda > Insecta > Hymenoptera > Formicidae > Solenopsis > Solenopsis invicta. Next base: position 27,978,649 of record NC_052667.1, read on the forward strand.
AGGAATAGGAGGAAGCGAGGGTGGGTGAGGGCGGAGGGCGGAGAGCGGAGGAGGACGGACGCGCGGGAGGACAAGAACGAAAGAGAGAGAGAGAGAAGAGAGAGGGAGGGAGGGAGGAACATAAACCCTTATCGAAATCGTGATTCACCCCACATTCTCCGGAGACCCCCTAACCTATTAACATCCATATCACAATAACAGATACACGTGTACGCCGCCGCTGTATTCCCACACCGTCTCTCGCTCTCTCTTCGTCCGCTTTCGCGTCGCTCGCATCCGTAATTGCTCGTGGCGCGGCGGCGTATCGCGAAAAAAAAAACGAGGATGAGATAAAGAGCGAAAGAGACAAAGGAAAGCGAAAAGAGAGGGACGGTAAAGTGGCCATTATGTGCCACGGGATTTTGGGATTAAAATGAAATTTCGATCGCGCGCTTTCGGCCTCTCTTTTTCCATCGCGCGCAAATTCTCGCCAAGATGCCGTCGTCGTCCAGCACTGGAAATTCGATTGTAATTATTACCATTCGTTTATTCTATTCACCGAGCTTGGCAATGAAGTTTCCAACAGATATATTAAATAGAATTATGACTTTATAGAAACCACGAGAATGAAAAAAATTGATACTTTCAATAATATTCTCATTTGCATACATTATTTAAATTATCGTTCGAAATTCACATTATTCATTCTATCAGCTCCTTCAAATATATGGTATAATGGCATAAATGTGATGCGTAAATAAAACTGAACTCACACATTTAAAAATTTAAAAAGGGAAATTTGTCAAATAGCGGCGTAACTTTATGACACAGCGTGTATGACTGTTCGTTTCACAATTGTGCCGCATCTACCTATAGTGTCACATTTTTTGCTCCGCTAATTTATAAGACGTCGCTCTTTGTTCACCATTTTCTTCATTTATTTCAAGTTGGAATTGCAAGCCGAGTGCAAGATTATTAATGAATAGTGTAACAACTGTTGTACCGCTGTGCCGCATCAAAGGTTTCTTTTACGTTCCAATGCCGGCATGAATCGTCAATGTTCTATTGCAGTGGATCCTAAATAGAAGTGAACCACTGAATAGCCTTGAATAACGTTAATGCCTTAAATAGAGTGTGTTTCTGGTTTTAGACACAGAAAGAAAACAAAACCTGACACTACAGACACCATTGTAAAACGAAGATTTATATATTTGCTAATCCCTTTTGTCATGGTAATTTTTCACGGTTCCAATTGAAATAATGCGTAACAAATTTTCTTTGTGCTAAGATCAACTTTATGACTTATTTATTTTGTCCAACGTAAGACTAGATAATATATGCATTAAAAAGAAAGTTGTCAACTTGACTAAATTTTTCAAGTTGATTAAATTTCTTCAGTTCAGATATTAGGTATTTAAGTTAAATAGATAAGTGCTTAAAATAAAGTTCAAGTATTTTATGTATTTAAGGTAAATACATAAATACTTGAACCGAAGAAATTTAATCAAGTTGAAGAATTTAGTCAAGATAATAACTTTTTTTCCCCCCAGTATATTTCTAATATATCTGCTCTCTGCGATTTTCTAATGTAATTTGTTTAATGCTGATTTTACATGGTTTTAACTTATAAGATCTTGAGTAGAGTAAAATAGCAAAAGTTAGTCGATAAAAATATTAACTTTCACAAAGTTTAATTTAATAAAAGTTACGCGGGATAAAAAAATCCAAATACCGGATTGACATGCCGATAACAGGCAAGAATTTAAAAATCGATTAATCATTAACTTAATATATATAACCGTTCTCGCGACTAAAGTGTTCTCAATATTTCAGTTTTTATTTCTCTCGCAGTAGTGTCAATTTCAATCATATCTTACGACATTCGGCGTTAATAGTGAAGTTGGATACCGCGTGAATTTTGATCGATTTTTCAAGAATCTGTGAATAATGCATGAATTATATCTGAATCAACTATTATATATTATATATAACTACGTATGAATATACATAAAATTTATAAAATGTTTGCAGAGGCAATGTGTTATTACGATGAACAGTTTTTGCAATATATTAATTATCTTCTTTAATTTATTTACTCTTCACTGACGCCGCTACATGTAATTTTGCAAATGCACTCGTAAATGCATACGTATGTAAAAAAAAAGTATACGTGAATGAGACACGTTTCGTCACGTCAAATGATAATGATCAATTAATCTACGATCGTGATTAGGTAGAACGTATTAAAGTGATCTCCATCAATTTTAATCCGAAAGAAAATATTTGTAGGAAAGTCAAACGATTCGATAGATCAGCATCTTGAGCGTTTACGAGTTAAAGATTCGAGTTGAAGCGCGATAGGAGTGGCGGATTCGCATCGTTGCGATCGCGAGAGGAGGAGGAGGAGGGAGGAACGCGCGTTCGCTCACCCCGCGTTCGCGTTTATTCAAGCGGAGAAATGGAAGCTGGTTTTCGGACGGACACCCAGTGCATCGAGATAGATAGGTAGATAGACGTCCGGATAGATGCATGCCACGGCAGGCAGGCAGTCGGTGTGTAAGGGATGCCGAGGGGGTGTGTAGGGAGCGCGAAGAGAGGATGGGTCGCGGCGAGATCCGAAGCGGAGGAGGATGAGAGGGTGGAAGTGGGCGAACGCGAACGCGAACGACGGCAATGCCGGGGGGGATACCGAGGGGGAAGGTTGACGTGAAAGAGGGTGAGCGAGAGGGTGAGCGGATGGCGAGCGGGTTCTCTCGCTGATTACGTCGCAGGATGGTCAGGAGAGAGAAACCCCGGAGAGGATGCTGCGCTACGTCGCCGCCGGTCGGACGAACGGTCGGTGGTGTGGAGAAGGCCGGCGGTTCTCGCCGCTGCTGCTGGATAGAAGCGAATATATCCGCAATGTCCTATCCGCCGCCAACCGTACGCTCTCTCGCCACGCTCTATATCCATCGTCGTCGTCGTCGTCGTCGTCGTCGTCGTCGTGGTCGTCTTCGTCTTCGTCGTCTTTGTCGTCGTCGTCTTCGTCCTCATCCTCATCCTCATCCTCATCCTCGTCATCGTCGTTGCTAGTCCTCCCACCGCGCCACCCCCATCGCGGTCTCTGGCCTTCCTCGGCGCGAATCTCTCTCCCGAATGCTCACGGTTCTCTCTCTCTCTCTCTCTCTCTCTCTCTCTCTCTCGCTGCCGCGGTGATTCGCGCGTATCTCTCCTCTTCTATCCAACGAGAAAGCTTCCAGGGTTAGCGAGGCCCTAAGCTAAACTAAGCCACGTCAGGATAGGATAGTGTCGGGAGGATAGGATGGGATAGGATGCCTGGTCGGGGATAGTAGTGCCCATCTAGCTCGTCGCGCACACAACAAGCAGCGGGGGACGCGGCGACGAGGCGACGAGGAGAATGACGACGAGGACGACGAGGACGAGGACGAGAACGAGAACGACGGCGTCGGCAACGGCGACGACCCCTCGTGCACAAGCATCTCTACCAAGCGTCCCTCGCCTTCCATCCCCCTTTCTCTCAGCTTCGGCCATGTCTCGCGATCCTCGTCGCGTCTCTCGTCCCTCCGCCCTTTCTCGCTCGAGCGTCGTCCCTCGCGCGCCATCGCGCGTTCTCCCGCGTTCTCACCCGCTTCTTCCACCCTCTCTCGCTCGATCCGCTCGCTCCGCGCGATCTGCCTGCCTTTCTCCGTCAGCAACACCACCCACGGACCCCCCGGGGGGTTAGTTAGGGGTAGTATATTGACGGCCGGCGTCGCGAGGACGCCTATACTTAGCGTGCCGGCGAACCGACGCGTTTCCACCAGCAAGGTGTCCCTCCACCTCCTGCGCCACGCCGCGCCGCCGCCGCCGCCGCCGCCGCCGCCGCTCTCTCTTCGTCCAGCCACCCTCGGGTCACCCTTCGCAACCACCTTCGCCACCACCCTCTTTGGCCACCCTATTCTACCACTCTCCACCTCCTCACACCCTCCATGTCCTCCGTGTCACACGGCCGTGGTGGCGGCGACGACGACGACGACGACGACGACGACGGCAGCGGCAACAACTGGCGGCTTCCCCTCGTCGTTCGCGACCCCTCGTCCACCCTCTGTCCCTCGAACACCAACATCTACCCCATTCCAGAGCTTCTTCCACCTCGATCCTGTCGTACGATCGAGGTATCGAGAAAGCAGCCTTGTCCTCTCCTTTCCCGCGAGAACCGAGCGGCAACCGGGTCCAAAATTACCGCCGGCGATATAGGGAGGGTCGGATGGAGCGAGAGAGAGAGAGGTAGACGAGTTTCTTACGACGTTGAGCCAGGTTGCGACGTTGGCCATCGAAATCGATGCCTCCGGGCGCCGGGAGAGCTTCGTGACGCACCTGATACGCGAGAACAGGCAACGAGAGAGAGAGAGAGAGAGAGACGGTTTACGGGAGAGAAGAAGAAAGAGTAGAGAGCGCGAGGAGTCGATTAGGGAGCGACCGAGCGAAATTATGTATACGCCGAAGATGATGGCGACGGTGCACGCGATGGACTCTGAAGGAAGACGGCCGAGGGTGGTGTTTCTTTGTCGAGAAGGCCGATTCGGCGAGATCGCGGATATACCGGGCGGTCGATCCGATCTCGATACCTCGGCTCGCTCGCTCGCTCGCTTGCTCGCGCGACGCGGTTCGATATTCCGTGTACGGTGAATAAGAAAGGCGCTCGGCCACGCGATTATTTCGACGATACTCTCTCTTTCTCTCTCTCTCTCTCTCTCTCTCTCTCGTAATTTCGACAATTCTCGATCCCTTCACAGAGATATGATTAAAATTGCTATCACTACAGTTCCTCCTCTCATTAACATAAACGAGATAAATATCTGTTCGCGTTTCTTCGACTCTCGTCACGGTAGCGCAAGCTGTTGCGAACTAATAACAACCTTAAACGAGAATTTGATTCCCAAATCTACTATCATCTACAAATCATTTCCGTTAAGACAATTTGCAAATTAATCTTTAATCGCTTTAATTCACCTTCCGTTTCCCTCTTGTTGTTGTTGTGCGCGCAATTTAGCTTTCCCGGAAATTTCGTTACTTCTATGGCGACGCGCGTGCCGCGATATTTTCATTAATTTGCGTCAATCACATTGACAGTGGTGACGTGTGAAAAGAGGCAGTTTAAAAACAGAACGATAATCAAAGTTATTGTTTCCGAGAGGCATTTGATTAAGGTCTTCCACTTTTTAAGACTTATATAGGATCCTCCTCCATCACGAGCAGACTTTATCGCGCAATCTTTGTTTCGTTTTCTTTCGTTGGCGTTTAGCTTTTATTTTTACCGAAACGATTAGTGGCCAAATGTAATAAAGGTCAGGTAAAGTACTCTTAAGCAGAAATTATCCGGTTAACATCCCGTAACTAAGTTTCGCAAGTTTGCACAAATACATAATAATCCGCGAGAACTCTCCGTGAATATCGCGTTAAAGCGGTAGGGTGATTGTAATTGCTAATCTCGAATCACAAAGAACGCGATATGAAATTAACGCTCATAAATACTCGTTTAACCGCTCAAAAGTCGTAAAAAGACATCATTATGACTTCCTTCCTGTATACGCATTTTTTTAATTTTCGGTGTAATGAAATCGCGTTCTTAATACATATATTTAGATCGATATCTCACGCGAAAGAGAAATAATATCATTATTATGTAACGTTCTGATTTTATACTCATTAATGCCTGTTGTACATCATTTGTTTCCTCCGTTATGTTTCCATTGATGCAATGAGAAATAAACTTTGAAATTTTTCAACTCGATTGAATTTCTTCAGTTCAAATATTTATGATGTATTTAAGTAGTTAAGTTACAATATATAACTAAAGTTGAAGTATTTTACGAATTTAAATGTAGAGAAATCTTCAGCTTTTAAATTTCCATAACTTTTAGTCCGCGTATTGTACGTAGGGCGTCCAAAACGGGATGCTTTAACGGGATGCCTCCGTCGGACGAATTTGATAGAAGCATCTGGATGATTGAAGGACGATCAATCGAAAGGACTCGGGTCGACTGATACACGCGTAAAGTTTCTGCGCGTATCGATTTCGCTCGCGCGGTGCATCGGCCGTCAGCTCTGCTGACTGTGCGCGCGGAAGACTCCGGGAGACTCTTGAAGACTCTCACTGAAAGGGTGAGAGGTTCATGAGACCGCCACGTGGATAGCTGAGCCCGGGATTTTACGGGAATAACGTCACCGAGCGGCTCTCCTCCGTCTTTCCCTCTTGCTCCTCCCGTTAAAAGCGTAGTCATAGCGAGAGTCGCGTGACGTCACGACTGGCCGTTCCGCCCTGTGTACGCCACGTAATCGCTATATACGTATTACGCACGTGTGTAAGCGCGCCGCGCCGCACCGCGCCGCACCGCGCCGCTCGTCCCTCTAAAGCGCGCGCGTGGAAATTTACGTCGGCAATTTCGCCCGCGTAAAAATTCGCGCGTGTCCCAGATAGACCGACCTCTCGTTGTCCGCGCGTCGGGGCGGCCCAGGGATCGGTCATTACATCGATGTCCCTCGGGGTAATCCCGTTCTAATCATAAATAACACGTGTGCGCAGGCAGAGGGTAGTCGTCGTCGTGGGTCGGGTGGGATATTGTTGCGCGGCGACGCGCGAAAGCGTTATTTTTGTAAAGCCGATGCATTCGCGTCGAGAGGCGAGTTTGGAAAACATTATGCTGTAGGAAGGGAAAAAAACAGCGGTGTCCGTTATGAAATATTCATTTTTATTTTCTCGCCTGAACGATGTGTAATTAATAAGTATACGAAACAAATAACACGTAAATAAATCGGTAAATAACGAGGTAAATAATAATATTGGCAATTTTGCCACAAGACGAATCGATTAAAATGAAATGTAATACGGTATCAACAAATACTGATAGTATTATTGATCGCGCGTGAATAATATTGATAGATTGATGTACATTGATAGATTGATTGTGATCCGGATTTTTTTTATTTTACTGCAGTATCTAGAAATTTAGCTGGATGCAGATGAGAAAATAATTTTATGACTATCAAAATTATTATGTAAAACATTCAAGGAAATGATACTGCTGCAAAAAGTTTTGACATTCTAACAATCGGCTTGAATGTTCAATATAAATTTTTTTTTTAATGGTTCAACATAATTATTTTTAGATCTGTATTTCAGTAAACTTGTTCTTTCCGTGTAGGAATATTGACAGTTAATACTGAGTGATAACATAATTACAGAAATAATCTTGGCTTGTAAAAATATTGATACATCCTGTCAATATTATTGATTCAATATTACCAATTACTATTAACACAGGTAATCGACATAATTTGCTATTTTAGATATTCATGTGAAATAAATATCGTATCGCCGACTCATTACACTTACAAGCCGCTTATATCGCACACTTGTACATACGCGCACGCACTCACCTCCACGCGCGTATCCTTGCCGGGATATATTAGATGGAACGAGGAACTCGCACGACACGAGTTCGAGTCATTAAAAGCCTAGCGGTTCGCGAGCAGCTCGCCGATGCGTGCACGATTATTACCCTCTCGATATTTGTTATCGTCGGGCGCGAGGTTAACGGTGTCATTTTGCCACTGGTTCGAGCGAATCGAGGAATAGTCACGATGCGTACGCGTCATTATCCGTCCGTCGGGTCGTTAGAATTAATGAGCGTTGTCCGTCCGCCTGTTCCGCGATCGGTCGGCCGATCGTTTCTTTTTCCCCCCTCCTCTAACGTTTTCACAGTAATTTATTAAACGGCTAATAACGGGCGATAATAGGCGCGAGACTTGGTAATTCTCTGGTGTAACGCAAGAGGACGGATCATAGGTCGAAATTAAAACCGACGACAACGGAGGAGCGTGTACCTGGCGCGCTTTTATCTCTACGATATATATATACGTGAATTGCGATATACGTACTTTAATTATCGCGAATGACGGAGAAGTTAAATGTCGCGTTAAAACGTCGAAAATGCACGCGCATCGTTTAAGAGTGTATTATCGCGTCTTCTCGACCACGCACTCGTCCGATATTTCTTCCCCGCACGATCGCGGGCACATTACGCGAAATCATTAACGCGATATCACTCTGCGATGTGCGACAACATTATCACGTTCCGCAGGGAAATTCTCGCGAATCGGAGAGTGCCCTCGGTATTGTCGCTACAAATTTCAGAATTATCAATCTCCGATGAAACGATCTATAGGTACGTGTCCGCGCTGCTGTATTTCCAGCGTTAACTTTAATACTCCGCTAAAGATCGAACTAAGCGCAGGTTAAACAGGCCAGGCGACACGTTAAGCCGGTCGATGGCTGTATCATCGAGCGCTAAAGACACCATAATCGACGTAACAGCGCCGTAAGATAGAACGCGCGATTCCCTATCTCGGTACGGTCGATTCAATTGAATTTCATTCGGCGCATTGGCGCACTTGGTCGTTTCTCCTTCGTTTACCTGGCGCCGCCGGCGCGCGGCGCAGCGCGGCGCAGCGCGGCGACCGGACCCTATCCCCGGCTCTTATTTCGGGGCGTCACGTAAAAGTTGCAGCATGCATCGAATCGCGAGAGCGCGACGAGGCTCACGAAGTTTCAACAGTATCGAACAATATTGATAGCGTCGAATGGCGCTGGTCCCTGCCTTTGCCTCTTGTACCGAACGGAGTTTTGGAAATAATGCTTTGACTTTGGTGTTACGTCTATCGATGTACTGGAAATAGCGAAAAAATACAAACAATAAAACGCCTGGTGCGAGGATTACATAAATAGAATTACCAAAAACTCGCGCATTACCAATAACATTCATGCGTTTGTGTAGAAAATACTAATTATTTTTATTTAACTTACAGAAACTTTTATCTCTGATTATCATGAGACGCGAGATGTTTTCTGGCAGATTATATAATTTCGAATAAGTACTATAATAAATAATAAAACGATAATAACAAGATTTTTTTTGAGCACGGAACATTGATCGTTACCGATACACGCGGCATTTGGTACAAGTGGGCAAAAGCGTATCGACGACTCATTAAATTTAAGCGTCCCTATTCTCGGGAATAAAACCTCGCGAAACGAGGCGAGCGAGGCGATATCACCTGGTCGCTGCTTGCCGGAATGCTTTTTTCCTCTTTGTCTCTCTCTCTCTCTCTCTCTCCCCTTCTCGCGGCGTATTTATCTCCGGATACAGCGGCGATCTCATTCCGCGCCGGTCGTCCGCCAACTTTGCGCGTCGCGTCGCAAACGCGTCGCGAGCAGACGCCGAGTTTGCGGTGGCTCGAATTATCGGGCGACGACAGTGCCGCGACGAGTTTGCCGAAATGCAGGGCCGTACGTAGCCATGGGCTGGGCACCCATTTATTGTTCTCCCTCTTGGCGTACAACGAGAAGAAGGCGAGCGGGTGAGCGAGCGAGCGAGCGAGCGAGCGAGCGAACGAGTAACGCGCGATAACGGCCCGGGAGCATCGTAATTGGCGAGCGTGGAACTGGAACGAACTCGTTTCGCGGCGGACCGATAAGATCCGTTATCGCGCGCGCGTTTGGCGCGGGCTACGAGGAATCGTCCTCGATGCCTCTCGCTCGCGTTCGACGAACCGCGTCGACCACGCGATGCGAAAGAGAGAGGCGAGAGGAAAAAAAAAGAAAAAACTTGACGGTAACGCGTTTCGGCTTCAAGGCTGATACAATTCGCGACGCGTGTTAGAGTTTTGCGCCGCGCCTAGCGCGCGGGCTTTTCCCTTTCTCTAGTCCGTGACCTCGTTCGTTCCCCCGACGTAAATCCGTCAGGAGATCCGCGATGTCCATGCTTCGTTTGGGGACACCCTTTTTCCCTCTATCCCACGTTCTTTCTCTCGCTCTCGCTCTTTCGCTCTCTCGCTCTCTCGCTCTCTCTCTCCTTTCGCCGTCCCCCTTTCCGCCCGCGGCCCTCTCACGCCATCCGACCCCTGCCAGCCACCCTCGCTCCCACTCCTCTTTCCCATCGTCCTTCTCGCGAGAGTGCGTTCGATCGACCTGAATTTTTTTCCACGCTCGAATCGGGAGCCCTGAGAGCAATTTCTCGACTCGTCGCGGGGTGGTCGTCGCCGAGGAAAACCCCGAGGAAAATCGTCCGATCGATCTACCTTCGGTCTTCAGGTCCGAAACGAACGACGAAGAAGGGTGAACGTGTTCGCAGCGTGTAAGACGGAGATAGAAGATAGATGGAGAGAGAGAAAGAGAGAGAAAGCAAGAGGCAACGGTACTCGAGGGTACAGAGAAGGAGAAAGAGGAAGAGAGAGAGAGATAGCCGTAGGCTGGGTGGGTAAGGGAAAAGAGGGGAGAGTGAGAGAGGCAAACACAAGTATGTGCAACGCGAGCTGCATGTATATAACGATGCCGCGTTCGTGTGTGCGTGTGTGTGAGAGAGTTCCGCGGGTGGGCGACCCGGCACTTAAGCGGCGTGCACAAAACACGCCTACACCTATTCCAAAGTTAACAAATAAATTTACAATAGTTGTCAAGCAACGATATTTATCCCACAGCAGGGCGAAGAGCATTCGATTATCTACGCAATTCTCCTTGTCCAGTTCTTTACAATTATGTCCAGTTTTGTAAACTTGTGAATCTGTGAATACCTCACAATGCAAACAATTACGTAAACTCTCAAAGTTTTATTCTATCAAATTATCACGAAAGATTTGTCTAGAGCTTTCTAAATTTTTTTAATTAAATCATACTGATGAATCTTGTGTATATTTTTAATCTTTCAAAAAATGGAAGCTTCTTTCTAGATGAGAAAATGTAAATTTTGAAGATCGAGGGTAGAGACTAATTATTTTCATTAACATATCTCGCTATTAATAAACGAATAATAAACCCATTACATTGTCTTTTTTTTAATAACAATGTTTTTAGCTTTATTACAAATTACAATTCACTGACTTGGTTGTGTTCTACACAAAATTATTAATCATTGAGAAATATTTAATCATTATTTAATAAATTGCATGAACGTAAGAGAAATACGCTGATCCGCGTGTGAAGCGAGCTTAACGTCGGCGCGGTGGACAGGATGAGGTACACGTACCACCACACCGAAATCTTACGAGCCTGCCTCTGCTAACTACCTCCTATCTGCCCTGCCCGAGGCCCTGAAAACGTTCTACGTTACGCCTCGCGGGGACCCATTTCGCGCGAGCCTCGGGCACAGGGGCGTGTGTTGATTCCCGGGAGCCTGGCGCTTAATTAAAATTTCCACCTCGTCTCATCCTCAGATCGTGATGCGTCAACGTGGACCGAGAGAGTACACTCGCGATTATCTTAAATTTACGAAAAAAAATTCGTCAAACTTTATTGCGCGCGTGCACGCGAGAAGTGATTTAAAATTATGGGCAAATGCGCGTCGAGGAGGGATTATGAATTACGCGATATTCAGTGCATTTATGTTTTATAGAGATTCAGTCTCCACGTAATCCGTTGTAATCGCAACTTAAAATTGCAAATACGAAAAACAAGCCGCTGAAAGGCAGAAAAATGAATATCTATTAGAAACGGATGTGAGAGAAGGAAAAAAGAGTCGCATCTACGTTTTTCATAAAATTATATACAGCTTTATAATTTTGCAACAATTAAATTGCAAATATTTATTATTTCAATATGATATGTATTTTGTTTCTTATGTAATTATTAATCTTTACAAAGTCGCGGAGACATTATAACGCCTTGATAAAAAAAAAATATTTTTTTAACTCAAAATTCAAAATAGTTTATGAAAAAAATATTCATTTGATTGCTATTTTATTAAATTGATTATTCTTGATAATTTTTAATCTTTTTGTTTCTTTTTTATTCTTTTCAGTTTTTTTCATTCCTTTTCATTCTTCTTTTTTTTATAAAGATATTCCTTTTTTATTCTCAAAACTGTTGGTGCTATCCAAGAAATAAAATCAATAAAATCATTTTATTATTGGATTTGTTATTTTGTGAATTTCGCAATTTTGACATTAGCTTTTTAGTCTAATCGATAATTTTCAAAGTTGATAAGTATTGTCCTTGGAAGGAAAGATAACTTGATTCAAATAACTATTTTATATCAAACCAAAAAATATTTACTTCAAATAAATAATATTCATTTGTTCGATGTAAATAAGTTTTGAATAATACTAATAACATATTTGTTTGAATCAAGTAATCTTTTTCACCAATATATATAATTGAAAATCTAAAAACTGTTATCCGCATAAAGTAAATACTATTATGTTTAAAAATCATATACACCATGTGATAAAGTGTAAATTAAACACATATTGTGTCTTAAAACATTTTTCACAATGTAAAAAATAGTGTTTTACAGCTCTTTTAAAATTAAAAAAACAAAACCTGATTTTAAAATTTTTAAACAATGAATTAGACTCGGAATTAGATTGGCAAGAATATTTAATACGAGAAACGTTAATATCTTTCTCTCGCACAGAGTCGCAAACTCTCACTAGCGTAAAAGTTGAGTGAAAAATCTCGAGGTAAAGTTCGGGAATTCTGAAGGAAAGAAGGTAAGCCGTTACCAAGTTTTACTTTCTTTGGTTATTGCAGAGACGAGTCAATCACCGAGCAAAACGATACGAAGAAAGTAAAAGTGTTTCCATTGATACTTTGGAATGACCTATTTCGAAAGCTCAGCACAGTAGTAAGTTAAAGAGATTACATGACAAGAATCTGAAAACCAATGGGATACCTAGTAAAAAGTAAAGTGACAATAAAGTATTAACGAGTGTCTTATTTTATTAGAAAACCATTATTGTCGTGTAATAGTTTCTCATCAGGACAAATGTTCAAGAAAAAGACATTTAACTTTGAAGAAAAGACGAAAAACCTAAAGTCACAATACCGAATAACTGATAACGTTTCAAACTATAGAATTTTTACGCTATTTAAATTTAATGCTATATTATACAAAGAGTACTTGTCAGAGCATTTAACGATGTTGGTAAACAGAGAGAATAATTTCTGGGCGGGCGAACAGTTAAACGTAAAAAAACCTTGTCATTTCTCACGTTTAACGTAATCACAGAGATTTAACTGTAAAGAAAGAAACAAATATGTTTTTGAATTAGCGCAGCCAATTTTATGTGAGCTTAAAATCTTATAAACAAACCTTCTTCGAAAATAATTGGGATCTCTGTGCTGTTTAGAATTTTCGTATGCGATATTTTTCAAGAATAAGCCCTCGAGTTAGATATATGGGTCAGAAAGTAACAAAAATCAATTGCTTTTTTCTCATCGATAAAGTCTTAATAAATTAGAATAATTCATAACTTGAGCTTACTGATTCATTTTATGAATTTTGCTGTTTTATCCCATTCGAACAGAAATCACATTTCAATTGAATTACATTTATGATAAGACATTTAATAACTATTCCGGTTTGGGTTTCAATTTCTTAACCAATGAGAAAAATCGCATATTACTCTTCGTAATATTTCTCGTAATATCTTTCTCATATTACTTCTCGAGTAATATGAGAAAAACTGGAGAGATTTCGTGAATCTCTGTACGACGACGTATCATAATAACTTATTGCCTTTTGTATAATTTTGAATATTTAACATTTAACATAAAATACCTCGATTGGTTTAGCAAAGTGAAAATTTGCTTTAAACGAGCGTCACATCAACAAGGTAATCGGGGAATTGGACTTGAAATTTTCACGAGCTATATCTTTCAAGATTAAGATGACGCAACAACGCTTGGGAAGTTCAGGGGTGAAAGCTCGAAATCAAAATTTTTATGACGCCTTTGCGCGGCACGTTGCCGTCGCGAGAGTTAGTGGAGCCGGGCGCTGTAAACAGCAATTTGAGTGGTAGTTATGCGCACGAAATTACGTCGCGCGCCAAGGACGTAAAGCGAAGAATGCGGAACGTGACAGTATTTCACGAAAACGCATTCTGAGTGTTTCGCGCGTTACGCGATGATGTCTCGTCGTGCGTAAATGCGAGTACTTAGGTGTAACCGTGTTACCTTTTTTGTAATTCACGCTCGACTACTTATCTATACTCTTCATGTACTTGCGTAAAGAAGATAAGATTCTCAGCCTTTATGCTACGTTTATCATCGCCATTATGGACTGCGCCTTTGAAATCGTTAAGCGGCTTTCTTCAAACTCATTAAGCTAATTAATTCCTTTCCAGTACAAAAATATCTTCACGTATTAAAATAGCATTACAGCCAAGTCTGTACGAACGGTTTTTCGAAAACGATATTTCTTGCCTTTATTTTATCTTTAACTTTCAATTTTCAATATATATATACGTTATTTCTCCTTTGCGATCGAGCGAGATACTTTAACGGGGGCAATCCATAAAGCCAGTGGTTAAACGTCAAATAGCGCACGATTCATATCGCGGAATCGTTTCCGTAAATACGCGAAACAGGAACCGGGAACGTGCGTATGTAAATCCGTTTAACGCTGATCCGTCAAAACGGGGACGGGAGAGAGCGGGGTGGGGAAGAAATGTTTTGTCCTCGACCCTGCAGAGATACGAATAATCGTGTTTCGAATTCGGGTTTCGCAGCGGCGGCAGCCGCTCTCTCCCGCTATTACCATTATTATAAGTTGATGTGACGTGACGTAATGGGAGTTAGAGCCGTATGAATGGGCATAGAGCAACAAGTTGCCACTAAAAACTGGGAGTGAGTTCGTGAGTTGAGTTCTGCTCGTTACACCTCTATATGTAGTTCTTCCTTCCCTATACTATACGCCGCTCTCTCCGCTGTATACCCCGCCCGGCCTCCCCGTTATAAACCCTCTGGCTTTTAAAGTATTCTTTTTAAAGCGGAACTGTCCTAACACAGATGTCACCGACTTGTAATATGCCGCACGATTGGATACGACGACAAATCTCTTTGCGGCTTCCTTTTTACTTTATTGAATCGTCCTCTCGCTCGTTTCATTTTCTTTCTCCATTTCCCATTTTTTTTCTCAGCTATTGTGCGAGGAAATCTATTCAACCCGATCGTGCAATTTATCGCGGCTAGAAATATGGCGTGAATCGAAAGAGCAGTCTTAATCAAACGAATGAATATATTATCTATTTTTTTTATACAATATATATATATATCACTTCCCAACTTTTACCGGTGAAACATTTGTTTGAAAGAATAATATAGGAGCACTGTTGAGAAGAAGATGCCTATGAAACTTTGTAAAGAAGAATATCTTCCCTCTCCCGTGTTTTCCGACAAAATCTTTCGTTGCGCTTTTAGAATGAAAAATTAAGTGCTTAAACTGTCATTTTTTGTACAATCTAAGGATAGTATCTAACCGAAAAAATTAACGAATCTATTTTTTCCACAATGTCAACATAAATTGTGTATATAAAGTAGTCTCGATATAATACACAGTTTACCTTTTAATTGGACAAATCAATCTCTTTGTTTTATTCGCTAATTAATTTTACCCGTAGCGACTAAATTTAACTGCACATGGCCGTGAATAGGTCAATGTAAACATAATATAGACGCTACGAAGACAAATCGTCGGAGAAAGCTATTAGTCATGCGATTATATCATGCGCTTACCATCTCTCTCTGTGTTGCCTTCTATTTTTCTGAAATAAATTCCGATGACGCCATGCGGCACGAATTTTAGCAAACAACGATAGCGATCTCTGACAATGACCTTTGGCGCACTCAAGTTACTATCGATAACGGTTTATAGGGGAGATTCCGATAACTAATTTTGATAACTTGTCCAATCATTGTGACGCGAGGATTTTTCTAACAAGTATATTTTAGATGCCGCAGTTGATGATAAAATTAAAAGATTCTCTCAAAATTTTGACGAAGAAAAGAATGAAGCAAGTAATGAATTAATACAATTTATATTTAGTACATCTGTTTTTAAATACTGTCATGATATTTGATCAAATAATTTGTTCAAATATTTGTTATCAAATAATGTCACGATGTACATTTAATAATTTACAAGATTTGCAGGTGTATATAAATTCATCATGTGTATCAGATTCATTTTCACTAATGCTGTTTGCCAAAATATATTTGTTGAAAATATATATTAATACACATGAATTGTTCATCATCTTGCTTCGGTGTCTAAAAAAACTTTTTCAAGTCTGAAATTTTCTACATTGACTTTGCTGCAAAAATTTGTTAAAAATAGTGTTTAAATCATCAAAGTTATCGGAATCGTGTCGGTTTACGTAACATTATAATCGCATTACACGTTACGTACAATACAAGTGGGACAAGCAACATCTTAATAACATGACGACAATAACAATTACACGATAATATAACAATATGTTATAATAATCGTTTCACAATTAATTAAAGTTTAATGGTTATAATGATAGCGCGCGGGCGCGCGCGCGTAAGCGGTCGAGATACTCGAGAAGAACTACGCAAAATTTCGCGATGTTGTTTTACAGCACATTCGCGCGTTATCGCGCGATATCTACGCGTTACGCTACATCGGATGGGCGGCAACCCGGCGATGCACTTATCCATCGTCAAATTATCGCGGTTCATCCGGATGATGGACCGTTCACCCGGCCGACGTAATCTCGCGCAATTTGTCACGAGGGCGAACTTCGTTCGCGCGGAGCCCGCTTGAGTGGCCATCGTCTCGTTCGACGGCGTAAATGCGCACGAAAAACGCACGAATTGCACGGCGATCGAATTCCATGGCGGCTTCTTACAGGGATTCCATCGTCGCCGGTCGCTTCCTCGAGATCGAAAGGACGGCTGTTTGCATTCCTGCGATCCCGGCGATTACATCGTTGCGACGCGTTGTTCGCTCGCAGATGGGAAAGTATAGATCACACCGATTGCAACGCTAAATGCATCGTAACGCATCGTGACGAGACGCTGTCTCGATGCATTTCGATCATTTTCGATTTTAATCCTTGACTTGAGAATTTCGAAATAACGTACGTTGTGTTTTGAAAATATTTTTTTTTCGTCTCCAAAGTAGAACAATTTAATTATATATATATATATATATATATATATACAATGAATGTAAAAAATATTTCTACAGAGGATGTTTTTTCAAACTTTATTTTCAAAAATTAATTAATTCGTTATGTAATAATTTTGTTATGTAATAACGAGTACATACACACACACACGCACACGCACACGCACACGTATGTGTGTACATGCACTGAAAAAAAGTTTTTTACTCAAGTTAAAGTAAATAGGTATTTTAACATCATTTCTTTGATTTAAAATATTTTCTAAATTTAAAAATAAATTATTTCATACCACCCAATATTTATTTAGATTTGTTTAAACTTAAAAAACTGTTTTTTCAGTGTACGTGTATATTCATCTACTGTTATTCATTATTAATAAACTGCTAAATAACGTTTACTTTCTAAAAATATGCCTTGTATAAATACTTTTTATTGAGTTGAAAAAAATTTATTAAAAACTGTTACATCAGTTTTTAAAATGATCGTAGGATGTTAAACGGCCAACAGTAAAACATTTTAATAAATTCGCTAGAAATTTAATAAGACAGAGGATATAGAATTAACAGAGAAAAAAAGATTCGTTAAAAAGTTTACATCAATTTCGATTTGAGTTTAAATTCATAATGCTTCAAAGCCGATCTTACGTTTCACTTCCGAAGCAAGCGACTCGTATAATGCAACAATAGCGAAAGCTCAATGCAGCGAGCTCCCGGCCGACATTACCGCTTCAGACTTGACATTGACCTCTTCCCTAGGAAACTGTTCAACTCTGATAGCCGAGACACGGCGTTGCGAAAGTTAAAGAACAGAGGCGAGAGAGAGAGAGAGAGAGAGAGAGAGAGAGAGAGAGAGAGCGTCGCGTAGAGTTGTAATTGCCGCTACGGGCTATCGTCGGCGCCGCCGTCATGCGAATTCGCACAATGTAGCAACACGCAATCGCCGACGATTTTTCTTTATTTTTTTCTTCTTCACATCGCGAGCGGCGGTGTACGCGGAACGCGGAACGGCCGATCGCGCGTCGGCGGCGACGAAGAGAAGAACGATGATAGCCGTGAGGCAGAGGCATACAGAATAGAAAGAGAAATGTGAAAAGTAAGAGAGAGAAGGAGAAGGACGGAGCGCAAAACGGAGTAGGAGATCGAACGAATGAGCGAGAGAAAGAGAGGGTGCGAAGAGACGTACGGGTATAACCGAGGCGATAAAACGCCCACACGTATACCACCTTGGTAACTGTCGCCGGGGCAATTGAATTAATGCCAGCCTACAAATTGAAGCCGGTGTGGGATCTCCGTACCGAGAGGCTCCGTTGCTTCGATAATTGCTGGAAAGTGGCGCGCGCGCTGCGGGGAACGATTGCTGCCGGCGCGACGCGGCGCAGCGCGAGTCCGCTCCGCTTCGTTCGACTCGGCGCGGCATTAACGACGACGACGACGACGACGACGACGACGGCGGCGACGGCGGCGACGGTGACGATGACGATTTCCACGTAATGTCATGCATCGCTAAAACGCTAGCACGCGCGGCAGTCACGTCGCCAAGCGTTAATTCGTGCGATCGTCTGCACTTGCTCATCACCGCGTTGCGACGTAATAATTTTAAGATAAAAACCTCCTATGAGGTCCGTCGTGTTTTAGACTTATAATTAAAATTTTGTTGAACGTGCCATTGCGTCGGTAAACGGTAAATTAAATCGATACATATTTATTACGAAAATTTAAACGTAAATTTAACAAAATTAATGTGGAAAGAAAATTATAAAGTTCTGTGAGAAATGGTGTGAAATAAACATTAATATAAGTATAAAACACTGAACGTGTGTCGTGCTACAATTATTGTTGAGCCTTCATCAGCAATAATTATAAGAAACCAATAAAGTAACCGAAAATAAGATAGTAAAAGAATCATGTATGAGAGACTTTTAGTTTTAGTGCCACAAATAGCGCGACTTGGCAGAAACTACAAGAGCAAGAGTATATAATATATTTCTAGAATAACATTTGCGATAAAAAAGTTTGATTAAAAAAAACTATTATAAAAACATTACTATGTCGCAATTCACTTAAATCAAAAGCCGATATATCGGCTTCCACTCTTAAGGATATCTAATTGTAAGTGATAGGAGAAAAGAAGAGATGCCGTTGCTTTGACATAAAATTAACGTAGAACATGCTTCTCATCAACAATGAATGGGATCAGCATTGAATAATGTGATCGAGTAATTGTGTTATAATTACATATTGATGAGTTGGTATATATTATAAAATAATTTCATACAAGATCGTAGGTAAATTAAAATCCATGCATTTAAAATTTCTCATCTGTGAAATCGGTGAAATCTTGACGTCTGATGAAAGAAATTTTGCTTATATTATTTACAAAACAATCGAAAGCGAGATTGATATCTTGAAACGAAGGAAAAAAATTAGCCTTAATTTTGACTAATCACTCTTGGCCTTTTCTATTCTCCTCCAAATAATACCACGTCGCGACGGTGGGTTTTTTTTCGTTTAGTGGTGTCGCGACGCTAGCTGCTGCGTGCCTTCCCCCGGTGTCGCCGACAGTCGGGTGATTCTATACGACATTCTATACGACTCCGCCGTCCGCTTCGGGCGTTTCCACGAGAACGGGCGACACGAGCGTAGGAAAGCCCCGCAGCCCCGGGCTCGGTCGGCGCCGATCGGCGAAAGGCGTTGCCCCGATCATCCGTCCGTCGCGTTTCCCATGGCCGCGTAAATCGCCGCGCGCCTGGAAACGTTCGCGACGGTGCGACGACCGGGAGGAAGGACGACGCCGAAGCGCGAACGAACAAGGGGAGAGACCCAGCTGGAAACCCGGCGCGGACGGCGGACGGCGGACGGACGGACGAACGGACGTGCTCCCGAACGCCCCTCGGCTTAGGGTGGCTGAAACGAAATCGGCCCTAATGAAACCTTTTCTGTCTCGCTCGCTCTTTTTTTCCACCCTGCCTAGTCGATAGTTAGGTCCGCCGACTCACTTGGCGCGAAACGTATTATGGTTACCCTTTCTTTCTTTGTTTTTATTTCCAGGCTCTGTCGTAACGTCCTTCCAAGATCTAACTCGACCGTGGACATAGATTATATTACGCGTAGCGAGAATTCTAATGATTCGTCTCTTGGTAAAATTTCAAGTATGGACAACTTTTCGTTAATTAAACGGACATCTCGAGCTCGTTTACGGAATTAAAATTCGGTATGGCGATCGTTATCTCGCCTCTAATAATAATGCCACGATTCTGTGGTTTTACATTTTCATTTCGGCAATTAAATCTTCTGGTCAGAAAATTCTTTAGAGAGAAAGAGAGAGAGAGGGAAGATTCGATACCGATCTCGCACTTGTTTCCCGCGAGGGGATAAGTAAAGAGAACAATCTCGCGATAACGCCGCGCTTCTCGGTGTGTTAAATCTAGCCTTTAATCTGGCGATCTCTCTCGCGCGCGCGACCCGGTAATCTCTCGACGATCGGGCGTTCGCTCGCCGCAGAGGCGTGCGAAACGCTTAAAATCCTCGATGTGTAACGCCTGTTTTTGCGCCACGGTGCGCGCCTTCCTGATTCGCGAAGCGACTACGAAACCAAGCGCGACCACGGCGCGTTTGTATATAAACGAAGAAGAGAGGAAGAAGAAGAAGAAGAAAGAAGCAAGCGAGGCGCCTCTTCGAAGGCCTTCTCGCGTAGTGTAGTCAGTCACGACCGAGTCTTCCGCTCGGTTGGCTCGCTTCTAATTGGTCACCAACACCCCAGAACCGCGAATCCCCCTTTAATCATGACCGCGATCCGCTATCGATTGAGGTGCCGATCACGCGCCTGTGAGATACAAAAATCTCAATGAGGGAAATTCCACGGCCAACGAGCAACCTTTCTCCGCCGACGCCGCGCGTCGTCGATACGTCGTTGCCCGTCGCAACATTTTTGTCTTCCTCATTCCTCCTCATCCCCGGCGATCGGTCACTCTCGTCTCTTTTCAACGCCGCTGGGATAAATTCAAGTAGGAGAATTTCAATTTCACGTCTAATCAGCCAGGCATTTTAATATCTCTACGAAAGATGTGACGCGCAATTAAGTTGTTATTAAACGACGAAAAATCGATGTCGCGGGCAGCGCGAGAATTTTGCTCGCGGAAACGCAAAGGTTCCGATATACTGCCTTAACTACGGCCTCCGTCCTTCGTTTCTCGCGACGATGATCCGAGATGTGGCAGATGCTGCCGCATGGGATACCGGATTTTCCGCGCCGCGCCACGTTATCACGACGTGTACGGAGCGAGCGAGCGAGCGAGCGAGCGAGTCATCGCTTTGATGACACGCGCCTTATCGGGGCCGATAATTTGTATGCCGCGCTTATACGCCGCTACTTCCAAGTTGCACCACGACGGCAAAGTTACGCAGAGCGCGCACGCGACGGCGTTAGACGCGTAGAATGTAATTTAGCCGGTAACCCATGGCAATGTGCGTGTACAGGATATGCGCGCACAGCAGCTAAACGAGATTGCACCACCTGTCGCGCCTGCGAATTGGCTGGCTTCGTTCGAAAAACCGCAATATTTTTCCTCATATTTGCGCATCTCTCTGATTAATCATCGATTAACCAGAGAGATGCAAATCGGCCTCGATACGTCAATCTTACGCGCGTTGATATTTCTCGTGAAGTATTATCTGCTTGAAGAAATCAAAGGCGAATGAAGAAAGTCCACATTAATATATCTCCGTTGTTTAAAACTATCTACATCTAAAGAATATCATTGTGTCGCCAGTAACGACAGCAATGAATTATTCAAGAACGCGAATTATGAGTTGCTAAGTCTAGTATTTAAGTCATTCTCATTTTGTTATCCGCATTGACTGTCGGTAATAACAGTTGTCGCTTGGAACTTCACCTTTAATGTGACATATCTTTTTTCTTTTTTGTTTATAATCCCATAAAGAGAAATCTCTTGTTGATATTAGTTCACACGATAGTGCAGTTACGAGTCTATCGGTATACATTTGTTCCGATTTATTTTAACTTTTTATTCAGAGTCTCACTAGATTTGAAGTAAAAGTCGCGGTCAAAGAAACATCCTCCGATAAAATAAATGATAAAGAGTGACCCTTGTCAAAAGATACATCAAGGACAAAACAATCGATGAACAATATGTGAAACACGTGGCTCCTCTCAATTGCGGACTCCTAAAATTTCAACGGAGATTTGAAGAGCGGATAATAATAATGACGTACAGCAATAACAGCCCGCAGTAGTAGTTTATTAGGCATGATAGTAACGCAGAACGATCGTGTCTTATGTACGCCGCCTATAATGGGTTCCGTGTTCTCTCCCTCGTACGCCGAATGTCGCACGTGGACAATGGAATACGGACACGTCGGGGGATGTTCACGTCATTGCAAAACGATGCGATAATTTACATCAAGATAACAAAAAAGACACGGATGATTTTTTAAATATAAATTCAGTTGTTTCAAAAAGGATACGCGCACATTTAGAATAGTCCGCAATTTAGAGATGATATTTAAAGATATACTGTAAGACATGTAAAAAAAAGCACGTTTTACTATTTTATATTAGAATACTTTATGTACATTTGATAATTTAATGTAATTCAACTGAATCTCGATGAAGAAGTTTGCGAGAGAAACTGCTCGCTTCAAATAATTATAAGGTCCTAATTTAATCTAACTTAACACAAAAATAGTTTCGTGGCAATTCGAAATGATTTATCTTTCTCATTCAACATAGCTTTCTATCTCTCGGCACATTCTTTCTCAATTATTTAATTCTTAGTTCATTTAGTTTTTAAATGCATATTCGTCTCACAGATAAATCTTTGTTGAAAAATAAAATAGGTATATTAAAATAAGTTAAAGTCACACAACTAGATTTGTGTGATTAATGTTCCTATTTTAATATACCTATTTCATTTTTTTTCAACGGAGGTTTATTTATGAGATTAATGCATTTCAAGAGGGACGCACTAAAGACTAAATAATTGAGTTGGTCCGACCAGGTTCAACTCTAGGAGATTTAAAAACCCAATAATTTCCACCTTTGACTTATGCTGCCAATCTTGGTTATAAATCTAAAATCTTTCGTCGATTGTAACGCGTCCGTTTTAGTCCCAACGCAGGGGACTAAATCTTGGCTTATTTGTCCATTCGAATCGCGTATGCGCGCGAAATTGCGCGAGATCACGTTTGTATACTGGTGATTGTTGGTCAGGTCCTTGCTGGTTAAGCAGGAAGAAGTGAGTGCTCGTTCGCGAGAATATCGTAGTGGACGCGCGTTAAATCCGAGGCGCGGCAGCCTCATCATGGCTCAGCGATTCGAAGACCGCACCGGACGATGATCGTAGAAGAAGAAGAAGCCGTAGAGTTCGCGACGCTGTGCCGCGACTATGCGGCGGACAGCCGCGGGGAGATATCGCGAGAGTGGCTTCATGGCCGCGGCGGCGGCGGCGGCGAATCGCTGGTATGAAGAGCGAAGAAGTTAATGGCATCGCGGCCGCGTTCGCACGTGATCGCTTTCGAGATTTCCAGCCCGTAAGAGTCACCTCTTCCGTCTCTCCATAAATTCATTTCTCCCATACAAAATTCGCAATATAATCGGTGCAATCGATACTTTTACGATTTTTATCTAATCTTGATTATTTACATCGTCGTATTTATTTTCAGGCGTAGAAAAAGTAAAAAGAATGAAGGATCAAAATATCCGTGTTTTACAATTTATCTAAACAAATCTAAACTAAATATTTTGTCTTAATTTTTAGCGTTATCAGAATCAATTGCTACGACAATTTAGTTTTAAGCTTGAATAATTCTATATTTTACTGTATAACTTGATTATTCTTATCAATTAAGCCGGTTTAAATAATTTGTTGTATTCTATTGTTTTGTTGTTATTAAGCTGAATCTACTAATAGTCACAATAATTCTTTATTCGCGTATTTTCCATTACGCAAAAGATTGTTTTGGTAAATATTGATCCACCTCTATGAAAAAGAAATACGAGAACAAATATTAGTTTTTAAATTCCATTTGCTAGCATTATCAATACCTGAACAGTTAGTATTTTTCTTTTCTATTTACGTAACATTCATATAAGAAATTAATTCGCGTTGAAATAAAATTCAGCGACGATTGCGTGATAAATTATAGATCCGCAGGTATTTACTTAGGACTATCCATGATAAAACTGTAGATAACGTAGATAAATATAGATAATGTACATTAAAAGTTGTTAAACGATTAAGACAACTTCTAGTTAGCTGCACGCGATTAGCTCGGTAAACGTGTACCCACAAGAAAGTAGCGGATTAGATATCAGATTTGTCAATCGAACGATCGCAATTGCTTTCTTCATCGCGCACACACGCGTCATTATCGGGCGAAGTGTGTCTACTAAACGACATGCTACTTACACGCTATTAAGGGGCCTAATTTGAGCCGCTCATAACGGCTGCTGGGATAGTTTTAATCCGGCGTTCGGAGGGAATCACGCCGGATGCGAGCTGCAGCCTCTATATATCGTCGCCGAGATGTGTTCGAACTACGTGCTTGTAGTGCGATAGCGAACAAGACGGGAGACGTCGATCGAGCACTCGCTCGTTAAAGCCGCGCCTTTCCTCGCAGTCCAATTTCACACGCGGCTTTCGATCTTTTCGGCGTCCTATATATTTACGAATCGGTCGGCGAGATCGATTCACGGTCGCTTGGAATCATGAATAATCTTGGCAGATAATTTTAATTAAAATCACTCTAAATTCTTTTGAATATCCAATTCCGTACTAATCTTTGATACGAAATGTTGAAACATCTAATTTCTCGGTGCTCTGAGACGAAATATGAAGGAAACGCTTTTTTTTTTTTTTTTTTTTTTTAAGGGAACGGAATTCACCGTTATTCCTCGAGGAGAGTCGCGACTTCGAAACCCGTTTCAACGAAGGTTTTCGCGATCGTTACTTCTTCTTCGTTCCAGCGCTCACGCGCGATCGCGGGGCACCGCACGAAAGAATCGAACGCCGCGTTCGCGCTCGTCGACCAACCGACGCGGCTTGGCGCGGTATTGCGCGGTACAGCTCACCGACGACGCCGCGCCACGCCGCGGCAGAGGAAACGGCCGAAGAAAGATAGAGATGCCCACAGGGCGCTTCCTCGCTGGACGCCGCGATTCTCTTCTCGTGACCGGAAGCGACGCGGGTCTCGGGCCAGGAACTCGGCGATTCTCTCGCTCTATTTCCATCTCTCTTTCGCTTCTTCTCTCTCTCCACTTTCTCTCTCTCTCTCTCTCTCTCTCTTTCCTTTAACGGTATATATCGCGGCGATCGATCGCGGAGATCGATCCTGCGGTATACGTTCCTCCGTCGTGTTCCACAATCGCCGGTTCCTGCACACATACATACCGCTTTTCAACGTGCGTGTGTGCCAGTACGAAACACGTCCGCGATGAGCAAAAGGGAAAGAGACGGAAGCGGAGACGGTGAAACGGAGCGAGAGGGAGGGAGCGAGGAAGAGAGAGAGAGAGAGAATCGCCGCGTTCGCGATGGCGCTTTGCACGCACACACCGATAGGGATT
Source organism: Solenopsis invicta (assembly GCF_016802725.1). Classification (NCBI taxonomy): domain Eukaryota; kingdom Metazoa; phylum Arthropoda; class Insecta; order Hymenoptera; family Formicidae; genus Solenopsis; species Solenopsis invicta. Next base: position 28,004,176 of record NC_052667.1, read on the forward strand.
TACGAGCGGTTTCGGGCAATCGCGAATAGAGATTAGGCCGGTAATTAACTATGGATCTGGTCTGCAGGCGAGTTCGCGAGGCGAGTAGGTAGAGAGACCGTGGAGTCGGGTCGGCCCTATATACATAAGTGACCCCGGTTCGCGGGAGCCGCGCTGATGAGGGAGAGCGAGCGAGGGAGAGAGAGGGAGAGAGAGAGAGAGGGAGGAACTGTGCCGAGGGAGAAGAGGAGCGGTAGAACGCGAGCGGAGAACGGGGACGAGAGTATCGGGGAACGGCGGCAAGGGAGAGAGAGAGAGAGAGAGAGAGAGAGAGAGAGAGAGAGAGAGAGAGAGACGGAACGGCCGCGGTCCTACCGCCCTTTACATGGGACCAACGCTATGTACGCGGCGACCGACCGACCGTCGTGTGATCCGTCCGTATATAACCGCGCGGCAGCGCTCCGCGCCCCCGACACCGCGTACATAGCATACCACGCCACGGCTGCCTGCCGGTACATACACCTACGTTATATACCTCTCGCGAAGCGGGTTGGAAGCGGTGGACGGGACGGGGGGAGGGATATACGTTAGGTATACCGCGCCACGTCGTCCGAGCCGCGCGTATGTGCGCGTTCGCGGACGTGAAAACGTACACTCGCGCGCGTCACAAGTATATAGATATTTCGCGGTATATATGTACCACGGATGTTCGCGCTCGTACATACACATCTATGTATATATACATAGATATATACGTATGTATATATATGTATATATATATAAATATAGGTATGTGTTGCGCAAGTATATACGCGATAGGTATGTACGTGTTGGGATCTACATATGTGCTCGGGAGCGCCCCAAAAGGCAGACGTGCTTGGCATCGACGAGGCCAGAGGCGCACCACCGCTCTCTCGCCGGCTCGATCTCCGTATCTCGGTAGATCGACGCCTAATGCCGCGGACACCGGTGGAGATGAGAAGAGAAACGGTGGCGCGCCAGAGGAGTAGAGGGGCGGGCGGGGGAGACGAGCCGCGGCGGACGCAGCGGGTGGCGGCGGCGAGTGAAAGCGAGGCGAAACGAGAAGACGAGGGGGCGGCGGTGGTGGCGGCGGCAGCGGCAGCGGTGACGGCAGGGAACGTGGGGAAGGCAAGGGGGCTTATATGGGGCCAGCCGCGGGAATATCCTTCGCCGTTCTGCGAATTAATCGCGCGACCCTCCGCCTCGACCCCCGGGTGGATCTCCCCTCGCCCTCCTCCGCGGCCCGCCCGCTTCTCGTCTGCCCCGCTCGACCTTTCCATCAACCTTCTCCTATCCTCTTTGTGCCGCGCCTCGAATACCGATCGACTTCACGCGAGTCAGCACGTCATCGTCATCATCGATCGTCGTCGTCGTCGTCGTCGTCGTCGTCGTCGTCGTCGTCGTCGTCGTCGTCAGCGGCGGCGACGGCGGCGGCATCGTCTTCGTCTTCGTCTTCTTCGCCTTCGTCGTCTTCGCCGCTGCCGCTACCGTCGTCATCATAGTCGTCGACGTCACGCAAACTCTTCGTCTTCGTCGGTCTCACGTACTCGCTTTTCGTGAGAAATTCGCGAGATACCGCGAGCTCTTCTCCACGGAGCTGATATCAATTTATCTCGCGAGTGGTCCTCTACTCTTTTCTTTTCTTTTTTTTCCTTTTTTCATTTCTTTCTCGCCATGCGAGTTCGCGTGAAAAATATACAAGAATGAGAGACGAACGAGAAAACACACACGCACGCCCGCTCGCTCGCACGCACGCACGCAAGCAAGCACGCACGCACGCACGTTGCACGCACGTGTAGCGGCGTGACCGTTTTAATTTTCTGCCGTCCGCGTTTTGCTACGCGTATTCGCGCCGTTACCGCCGCAACTTTACTACTTAGAAGTTTCAGAATGCGAGCGAGAGAAAGAGAGATGAAGAGGGAGAGGGAGAGACTCATCCACTAAGAAATGGGTTCTCGGTGTATATGTTGTTTCGAGTGTAGTAGAAACTCGCCGTACCGCCCGTTCATTCATGAGCTTTCAACTGCGACTCGTTGAAATCGTGGAAACTTCTTCGGAACTTTCATGGCCGGATTATCTGCACGATTGATTCTCTTTACACGAAGCTGTTGTATATGATTGTATGATATAGCTAGGAGATATCACCAATGATTTCTTAAGTACTCTCGCCCTGCCCATTGTTATTATTGATAATCGGCTAACGAGATATTGAGTATTTCGGTCAAACTTTCGATCAAATCTAGATGAAAGTAATGAAAGGGAAATGTGCTGAATGAAAGAAACTCGTATTCGTACTTCTTGATCTAAAAATCAAAAACCTCTGCTCGCGGCTCGACATAATTTTTTTTTTACATTTTAATATAGTATTTAAGTACAGGAGCTACATCCAAACAAAAGTTAAGTTTAAATTATTATGATGAAATCGTTTCTCTTTAAGTTGGTTTTTTTTTTAAGTCGAAATAAAAATACTTTTGAGAAAAATAAAAATTTTTTCATGTCAAGAAATGACGTTATTGGCCTTTTTTAAAGTAAATCAATTATTTGTTCAAATTAAATAAATAATTTTTTAATGAGCAAAGAAAGTACCAACAGAAATGTAAAAAATAATTTTGTTGTTCTGGTTTTTAAAAAGTGTATTTCTTTCATTGAAAAAAAAAAAAGATTTGCGTTGCTTAATTAAACTATTTCTTTAATTCTAATAAAAGGAACAACCAAAAAATTTCTTCGAATCAAAGAAACTTTTCTCTGAGCGTAATAAAAAATTCAATATTCGATTATATCATTCCTTAATTCCAATCAATCTTCAAAGTTTTACTCAAGTGTTTCTCATTCCTCGAAGAAGAAACGTTTTATTTCTGAAAGTTGACTCTATCGAAGAATCCTGAAACAATATAGCATAGGTGGCATCGGCGAGGGCTCTCGAAAGGCCAGAAATTTCTTACGTATGTATGCGCGCCGGCTTTCCCGCCTGGCAACAATTTAATCAGCGCGCCAATTTCATCAACCCTTCCGCGATACGGCGAAGCGGTACCTCAGGAACGCGGTACACGCGCGGACGAGGGAAGCCCGCGGGGATGAGACGGCGCGTATGGCGAAGGACTAAAACCGGGGGTTTCGCCGCAACAATTTCGTTAATGCCCGGTTCGTCCCGACGCGGCCGCCGATTCTTTATTGGAAGCGTCGCGCTCGTGTTCGCGCGCGCGCGCGCGCGCGCTCCCGCGACCTTTCTCGGAAAACGCCAACGGAAAACTTTTCAAACGTCATGTTTATCGTCACGTCCCATCGCAAATATATGAGCGCTTTTGCCTGTGTATCTTGCGTATATGCGCGTCCGCGTGTACGTGCATGTGTGCGAACCCTCTTCGTTCCGCCCCAATACCGACCCGATACACGTATCTCGTGTACGCGGCAACCTTCCACGGTAGGAACTTCCGAGAGACGACGATGCGCGCGCCCATTATCATCGTCTCCGTGCCCATTATGATCGACGCCTGCGACGAATCCGGATTTTCGGCGCTAGCTCGCCGATATCGATAAGCTTTTATGCTCCGGGGAAGCCGGAGGAATCGCGAAGGGAGCTTGATGTAGAAAATTCCTCTTGTCGTCTCTCATCGTTATTGCAATCTCAATACACTCATTATTATTATAGATCCCGCGACTGTGCGACTTGAAAACGAATTGTTATATCTTTCTCTCTTTCTCTCTCTTTTATCCGAAGATACAATTTTGCCACTGATATATTATATCTATTTAAGATTATCAATCGTTTAGTAAATGATGCACGTTTATCGAAGAACAATAGGCAGATCGTTACCCAGTGATTAATGACCTTTAAGAACTAAAGTGCGCGGACACCCTACATTGGCTTGATGTTCAATCTGAACGACTGTCCAAAGTATTCGATTACCTGATGTTTTCAAGCACTAGTTCCAAACATAAAAAAATAATTATATAGGGTAACTCGGGTATTTATACCGCGCGAGAATTTACGCCGCAGAAAAAAATAAAAGGAGTAAGGGTAATTTACACGCCACCATTCTGTTATGTCTCTTTATGTTATATTAACCCTTCGTGTAAACCGTGAGTTTTACAAGGAACAAAGTTCAAGTCAAAATTTCAAATATCTGTAGCATTGCTCTGCTACGTAAAAAAAATATATCCAAGTTTGAAAATGTTTGAAGAATATAAAGTAGAGATGTAACACAACAAAAAAAAAAATTTCCGATTTTTCACAGCTGATTTATCAGGAGAAAGATAATAGTGGCGTAAATGAACCACGGTTCACGCGACGTTAGTGAAAAACAAGGGTTCACACGGAGTTAATACTGTGTTGTGATTTCAGTTTTTTTACTATATTTGTTGATTCTGACAGTATTATTGAGTATCGCGTGTGATTGACGGATTGATGTGGAATATTGACGGCGATCCAAATTTTTTGGTCCTCGAGCAGCAGTATCGCCGTGTGGCAGAGATATTGATAGAAATATTGATTGTGTAAAGAGGATGCGTTAGTATTTTTGTCAGTGCACTTCCACAATCACGGATGACATGATCGCAAAAATAACCTCAGGTTGTAAAAATATTGATACATGCTGTCGGTATTACTAAGTCAATATTACCAATCAGTATTGCTGATCGTGTAAGATTCCTATAATAAGATATATGGCTTTCTCAAAGAACACCTCTTGCAGAGAGAGAGAGAGAGAGAGAGAGAGAGAGAGAGAGAGAGAGAGAGAGAGAGAGAATTCTTTTGCACACAACAAAACTAGAAAAAGAGGATCAATTTTTGTAATGATAAAATAGCACGTAGTCTATATTTAACTTCTTTAATATATTTTAGAAATCTAAATTGTCAGATATTTCTCGTCATCAATCTCGAAATATAATGTCTCTCTCTACAACGATATCTCGAAAATATTTGCGACGCAAAGCGTATATTCGCTAGCTCTCTTATCACGCAACTTAATCGCATTTAACCAATTCACAATTAATCTTTACTTGGCGACGTTATAATTCCGACTGCTTGACACTTTGCTATTCATTCATCGGTGTTTCACACATTTGCCCGATACACCTGTTCCAACGGACTTACTGATTAGGTATAATACTAAAACATAATAAGATGTGACAAATATCTTTTAGCAATCTTAAAAACCTAGATAATGATTTTAACGTAAGTTTATTTACCAAAATCTTATGCAAACGAATTTAATCACTAGAAACGACAATTTTTGAAAAGCTCTTACAATTAGTATCGGTCCACAATCTTGCTTTAAGAGACCGTAAGCCGTAAGAAATTAACTAATCACAGTTGAATGTGAGAAGAAAAATCGATTATTATTGGTCAATAAAGTAAGTTTGTGTACCAACACTTACAATGTTGAACACGCCATCTGTCTAACATCAAGATTCGAGGAAGCTGGAGAATATCTTCTATCTTTATTTTTCCTTTTTAGCGTGGCGATATAAATGCAACAGTTGGCCATTTTAAATACGTCATTTCTACGCATGCGCTTCGTACGTTTAACACAAGTATTTAACAATAAGCAGTCCAGTCAAGTCCAAGTCAAGAGTCAAGTATAGAAGAGATGACGCGCGCGCACGCAGGATTTATGAAAGTTTCTCGAAATGGAAATTTCTTGAAAATCCCCTCCCCCTCCCACTTTTTACTTGTTAAACCAAAATTTTAGTAGGGAGAGATTCCACAAGTCGAAATCAGTATTAGTATCTCTGTAAACAGCATAGAGTTTAGTTTTGCGTCGGGTACCAGAGACTCAGGACTTAAGTAACATTGCCTTTTTTGTGAAGAATAAAAATTTTGTTAAAATTATTGTAAGTATTTTATTTTCGTTCTAAATTAATAATTTTATTCTTTCCTATTTTCATTCTTTAAATAAGTGATTTTCTTTTGAGAGAAATAAATTTTTAAGTTTAAACAGATTTATATTTAAAAATTATTGTTCTCAAAAGCAAATTATTTATTTAAAGATAAATGGATTTGGAGAATGAAATTAAGACGTCGGATCGCATTATATTTGAGCAAGACAACGTTGAGTCTCTTGAGGAAGACATTATTTTTGCGAAAAAGTTATTGCGTAGTAGAACATCACCACATGTCTCGGTACAGGTCTCCCGCACAGAATATAGGGAGATTCAGGTTTGAATGCTGCCTGAAATGTTATTTTTCAGCTTTTTTTTATCATCTTTAGGTTTGACATTATTTTTGCACAAAAATATAGAAAGATGCTTTTTTGCAATATTTTATTACATATATAATAATTATAACAGTTTTATTTATATCGTATATATGTGATATAATACTGTTATAATTAATTAGATACTATGATCAGTGCTCGATGAAATGGTTTCAGAGCACATAATAAATAGTGATTTTATTCTGTTCTCTTTCTCTTTCATTTTTTTTTCATCGAATCTTTGACTATCTGACAATGACACGAGAGAACCGATGAAGCGCGGAACTGGCGTCACGAAGGCTATATGATAGCCTAGAAAATACGAGAAAACGCATCAAGGAGGACAGACTTACTAACGTTCGGAAAGTTCAACTCGTGAATTCCGAGCCGTTCGAGCGCGACAGGTCACTATATCGAGAGATCGTTATCAGCTTTAATGATCTCGCAAGCTACTAGATACGCGTCTGCGTCTGCGGATCGTGTTTTTCTTTTCCATCAGGTTACTTTTTTTCAATTTCTTTTTCAAATGTGATGAAACGCATACATCTTCGAAAAATTTTTAATCATTATCAATTTCAAATATCCGTTCTATACACAGTTGGAAAATTTGTGTTAAATTTAACACATGTCTCAAACGGTCCTCTCAAATTTAATACAAAAATCACAAGATGAATATATTAGAAAGCAACAAATATTATGTGAAAAATTATACAAAAATGTAACACTTCCACATGATTTGGAAATAGAGCGTGGAAACATATTTCTTCAGTGAAATTTACATTTATAATACGTTGATATGTATTACATTTTATTTACTTACGAGGGTTATTCGAAAGTAAGATCCGAAAACAAATATGGAAACTATGTAGAAATCAGACCTTACTTTCCGAATAACTCTTGTATCTTAGAATTTATGTATTAAAACTATTATTTTTATATTATTTGTTTATTTTGTCAATTTAACTTTAACACATAATGTTACAACAACATAATTACATTACGTTAAATTAATATTTCGATATATGTCAAAAATTCAACATAAAAATTTTAACAAGAATCAACTTCAATATAAATACAAAATATTTTCTGTTGTAAAAGTAATTGATTGCATTTGTAAAAATTTTTCGAAAAAACTAATTTTTTAACGAATTTAAAAAATTTAGAGAAACCTTTCACATGTTTTCCTTTCAAAAAGAAATAATAGGTAAAATGTTTGAATCTGTGGTTAAAACATTTCTTTAAAAAGGAAAAAAAAAACAGGTAGATTTTTTCGAATTATTGTGTCACGCTTTAACAAAACAAAAAGTATAGCTATTATATATGTGACCAAGGTCACTTTTGTCACTAGAAAAAGAATAAATTTTCTCGTAAGATTAAGGGAACAATAAGTTAAAAAATGGTCGAAAAATGGTTAAACGGAAATTACCGAAACTAAAGATATTATTCAGCGAATTCCAAACCGCCGAAATAGAATCATTTCAAGTTTAGAATTTTACAAATTCTAGTCAATGCTTCACATAAATCTCAAAAAAATATTATCATTTAATGTATTTAATTATATATTTATAACTATATTTTAATATATATATATATATATATATATATATTTAATATTTTTAAATCTTTGATGTCTAACATTGAGTTCGTTTACATCTGTACCTCGAAACAGTACACTATAGGTCTGAAATACGAAGATTAATAATGCTTTTTCATTTCTTGAAGTAGCATAAAATCACGTGTTTTGTCATTAAAAATTTTTTTTTTATATTTTTCAAATTACGGTGGCAGATCCATGAAGTCTGACATACGCAAATGTCTATACGTGTGTCATTACGAAAAAAATGTTGTCTCTTATTTTTATATTTTCAAGAATAGATTGCAGTGATCTGTATCCTTTTTCTTCTGTTGACTTTTTTAAATTAATACAAAAAGAAATCGATATACGTAATAGGGTTACTTTGACGTATAACGCGCTACTGTTACGTAAAGGTGCACATGGGAGGTAAACAATCTATAATAAGATACGTTTAACATTAAAAAACATGAATGAAACAGCATTTTCTCCTAATAGCGAAAAGTGATCAACCTAGGAGACCGAATAGACGAAAAGCAATTTGAAACGTTTGAATGAAGATATTTCTTAAAAAATCTTGTATCATCTGCTTATCAGCCATGAAAAATGTCGTAGAGGCAAGTCAGGGAGGGGAGGGAGAAAAAAGGAAAAGAGTAAGTCAGTCGCGGACGTTTTCTTTCTCATTCTCTTTCTCTCCGTTTCCCTTTTGATGAGCAAAAATAAAAAAGTCATACAGAAGATACACATGATACAGGCATTACTGTACAAATCTTTTCTCTTCCGCCTTATTTCAAAGCTCGCGTGATAAATCACAATTAAATTCGGAGCAAGAAAAAAAAGGGAGACAGCTCCAATTATAATTATTCTCGCGCAATCTTGACGAACGTCAATACGGTTTGTATGACATCAGCGTTACTTCCTGCTGCTTATATTTAGACGGAATAAAAAAGAATAAACGAGACTACATCTCGTCGCGATGACGCAAGAATATCCGTATCGGCGCGCGCGAATTCCCGGAACGCACACGGTGCGCTTAAAACTTATCCGCACCCATGAAAAATGTATCCTTCAGAAAAGCCACAGCAGAAGGAAAAGGAAAAAGGAAGAGAGGGAGGGAAAGAGGAAGACAGTCGTGGACCGTTGGGTTTCTATCTCTTTTTTTTTCTTCTTTCTTTCATTCCAGGATTCCTTCGTAACCAAAAACCACACCCAGGATTGCCGCCTTCGCCGTAACCGAGCGGTCGTGTCCGTCCTGTGCCGGCGGCTCTTGAAAAATTTCGCAGTCTTCCCTCCGCACACCACCGCCTTGCCTTCCGGTACCCTCTCGGTCCCGTCGCTCCCTCTCATTCGCCGCCCTCTCGACGGTTCTCTCCCTCGATAACCCGGGTTAAAGCCATTTCCCAGCTAGTGCTTCGCCCGGCAACGCGCGCCGTGGTCTCTCCTCGTATTCTCCTATGTATTTCAGCAAAGAGCGATTCTCTCTAGCGAAGCGGCTTCGACGCGGCAAGCAGAGCAGCGAAGGCAAGCCGGTGGGGCAGATAGGCGAACACAGGCAAGCGAGAGCAAGCAGGCAGGCAGGCAGGCAGGCAGGCAGGCAGGCAGGCAGGCAAGCCAGGCCAGGCCAAGCCAAGCCAAGCCAAGCCAGGCCAGAGCAGGCCAGAGGCAGGCAGGCAGGCAGGCAGGCAGGCAGGCGGGCAGGTAGACAGGCAACGGCGGGACTTTTGGGACGCGTTGTACATGGGTCGCGTCGCATCGTAGGTTCGCGATGGGTTGGATACATAAGGGGAGGACGCAGGGGAGAGGACGTGGCGTGGTGCAACGCGGCGCGGCGCGGCGCGGCGCGGCGCGGCGCGGCGTGGCGCGGCGTGGTGCGGCAAGCAGCAAGGGGGACGAGGGCGCGAGCGCGAGCGCGAGAGCGAAGGGGGACAACGGGGGGACCCTCTTTATGTAGCACATAGACGTTGCCTGGCGTTCGTTCGTTGCCGCTCGCTCGGCGTGTGACGCTCAAATTACCTCCGTCCTCCCTGGTACGTCTCTCCCCTCGTCGCTTTCCCCCCTCACGTCGGTTCCTCGCGCGCGTCCTTTTCCACCCCACGTACCCCCTCGGGCCGCAGTCGCCCACTGGCGCTGCTCGTCCGTCCCCCTTTTCCCGCTTCCCCGTCGTCGCTGCCGCTGCCGCTGCCGCTGCCGCGCTCTCCTTCGCCATACTCGCGCGCCGGCTCTCCCTCGCGCCACCGCTGCGCGTTCTACCTTCTCCTCGCCACCCGCCGCTGCTCCCCCTGCTTGCCCCCCTTCTCCGTCGCCCCTCATCTCCCTCTTGCCCGCGACTATCCGCGTCGACGTTCGCCCCTCCGCCGTCCCCCCCAACTCCCCTTTCCGCGCTGCTACTCGCTCTCTGGCCACCGTGCCGCGTCGTGTGCTGCGCCGCGCGACCCATGGCCACCGCTCTCTGCCACCCTATCTACGACACACGTGTGGGTACATAGGAAACGGGAATAGCCTGTATGTGAGTCTGTGTGTGTGTATGTGTGTATGGCGTATATGTGTAAGAAGGGAGAGGAAAAGAGAAAGAGGAGTAATAATGCTAGGTACTCACTTCTCAGAGTAACTATCACGAGTTACTCTCGAGAGCGTCTGACATATCTATCAGTTTGAAAGAGACTCGAGCCTATCGCATCTCTAAAGAAAATAACTAGCGGCTTAAATCACGGAAGACGATATACAAACGATATACATCGTACGGTGAATCGTATCGCGAGCATCCCCAAACTATTACGTAATCTTAGCGATAATAACATCTGATGAAGTCACGCGTACTGCGTGCCTTGACAATGTTGCGAATTCCGTCTCTGGGGCAGATTTAAGTAATTCGTAGGTGCACTATTATTGCGTTGAGCATTTCGAGACACGTCCATCTTAAGTGATCGATCATTCCTTTCTTTTTAGACATTATTTATTCTCCCTCTTAAAATACTCCCGGAAATGTAAAGCTATACCATCCTCTAATTTTATTCTCTAAACGAATATGTGTCTCTCGTAACTTTATAAAACGTAACGACTTTATAGTGCACAAACAAATCTGCATGTCTTCCGCCTATCTGATATTTTAATGAAAAAATAAAATAATTAAGTTAGTTTTATCGATATAAGTCAAGAGACATGTTTCTTATATTAATATTGTAGAAAAATATATCGATATTCAAAGTGCACAAGGCAGCGTTAACGCATCAAATTGTACAAAGCTCGTTAAATGCGAAACGCTAAATACAATTTGTCTCGCATAAATGCACGGGGATTTAACTTGCCGGGAGATTTTGAGGGAATTTAAACGTATAAAAAAGGGGACAGTAAATATCCTTCTTATATACTGTTTATTCACTGACACACTTTTAGAGTGTCCCGCAAGCTTCCCCTAAATTCGACTATGCATACATCTCGCATTCAACATAAATACAGACTAAGAATCAGATAACGTGTTGAAACGTTGGGGAAAATAACAATATACATGTTGCATTCCTTTTCACTCCATTTAAATATGCAAGTGCTCTGTAAAAACTTTTTTACATGTTTTTTACGACTTTTTGAATTATTTTTAATATGTTTTACAAACTTTACTTGTGTATTTATCACATGATACATTTCATTAAAATTCTGCTGCAAAATTCTTATCGATTCGTAATTCGATAAAAAGTATTTTAGAAACTTTTAAGATTATGTTTGAAAATTTTGAAAAAAATATTTTCGGGAAAAATGTTTTAGACAAAAATTATATGAAGGGAGGTAACCTTAAAGAAAAATTATCTAAACGAGAATAAATAAATAAATAATGAGTTAGAATTAACTCTTATTTTTCTCATTTTATTGTCACACTTTCTCTTTTCCTTTGTTAAAAAGTCGATACGTATTATGAAAAGAAAAGAACGTATATAAATCATAACTGATTTTATTTGCTTTTCTGTAGCTTTGAAAACCCTCATTCAAAACCTTTGTATGTACATAATATAACAATAACATTTCGCTACGGCACGTAAAAAACACAAAAGACTTTGATAGTCTTGTCGATGAAGCATATGTTTTCAGATTAGGTACGCGACTATGTATCGGTGGATTATCGGCTAGATAAGGGAAAGTTGCTGAATGCGTATCGGTCTCTTAAAGCGTTTCTATTCTATATATATATACGTATTTTACATTTTTACTTCATACATGGTATGGTCAAGGTAATGCTATAAATTTTGGAACATCTTTTGACTAGTCACCTAGTAAAATTCTTTGTTCCGATTGGTTCAAATGCTTCGAAGCATTTGTGGTGTCTGATTGAGCAACATTTAATGACAAAAATGAAAAGTAAATGTACCGTAAGTAAATATTTTATTGCAAGTTTTCAAACAAATATTTACTAAACTTTAGTAATTTTTTTCTCAGTGTATATATTTGGCAACTCTCCCCTATAAACTCTCCTGAAATCTTATAATTCTTGAAAGTTCAAGGGCTAAATTTTCTTCTAATAGACACATTAAGATCTTTTTGATCTTTTTTTTATGATGATATCATTTGATAGAAAATTCTAATAATCCGAAATAAAATTTCCAAGCAATTATAACGTTAAATAATCGCACGTGAAATTGAAAGGTTATCATACTATTTTTTTTCCAATATAACGCCGTAATATGGCCATTAATTAATCTGTGGTTTTTAATTAGATTCAGTTAGACGTAGAAAGAGAGGGAGAGAGGGAGTGCTATGGCTGCCAATGATGCGTTTAGACCAAGATAGATGGATTTGGGTCACGTGTACGGACCGTTGCGAACGAGACGTCTTTGGCACGACAATGCTTAGCAGCTGTAACAGATTTGCGAATACGGTATTGTTTATCTCGTTAGGAATACGTTGACTGCGCGAAGAAGCGCCATTATCAGCGCGGGACAATAAACTCATACAGAGTTACAACCTATGTATCATCTCCACATTGTTTCTTTCTCTAACGTTTCACCCTGCGAATTCAACCCCGCGCATTTTATCCGTAACCTATCGGTTTCTCGATTTAGGAGCATGAAAAGTTGTCGAATGTTGTAAAGCTGGCTAATTAATGGACGCTAATAATTTCACGAAGAAAATCGCAAAAAAAGTATTTTTATAAATATTAACGTAGTAATATAATTTTACATCACATATATTGAATATTGATTGTAGAGTATTGAAATTTATGTTTTTCGAATAATAATTTCGAGTATTGCGATTCTCTGTACTCGTTTGTAGGATCTTCTCTCGATGTATACGACGAGAATCTTTTTTTTTTTCGAATTCTTTAATAATTACACAAAGTCATCGCTGATTAAAGAAACGTTGAACGTTAGCGCCGTGCATTATTATACAATTTTGACGCAAAATTCTACGTGGTCTTTTGAAAAAGCGAGAGAAACGTTTCGGGAAAACGTTCTCGTGCGCGGCCACAATTTCAGACGACCGCAATAAATTCTACTGTCGCCTCGTACTGATTTCGAAGCATGCGGCTTCTGTTTCTGCCCCAGAGAGAAAATCGAAAGAGGAAATTTCCTCTCTCTTTTTGCTATCCTTGTCCTAGGAATGCGAAAATCGGAAAGGAAAATTTTTTTTTCTACCTGAAATGAAAAGACCTGCCTTATGCTGCCCTCCCTTTATCCCGCTTCTATCTATTTCTGTTGTCCGGCTATGTGCGAATTCGGCGAAACGGTTCTCTCAGGCAGGAGTCGAAACCGGAGAAGAAAAGAGGGGGTGAGCTGAGAAAGAATGAACGCGCGAGTGAGAAAGAAGTCGAGGAAAAGGCAACGTAGCGAGGGGGCGAAAAATATGCGATCGGCGACGCTCCGTCCGCTGACAAGAGAGACCTGACGCCAGATTTTTCCAGCAAGGGCACCGTGGAATGGATGTGGGTATAATGGAGGCGAGCACCGTGCCTTCGGTGCCTTCGATGCGTGATAAAAACTGCCGATAGCGTGGACGAGAGGAGAGGCAGGCGGATGGTAGAATGGAGGAAAAAAAGGAGAAAGAAAGAAAAGGGAAGAGACAAAGACAGAGAGGTGAGAGGGAGAGAGAAAGGGATCGGATGAAACGACGAGTTCGCTGTTGGAAAGACTCTGAACGCGAGACGAGGGGTTTTGATACGCGTTATTGAGTGCGCGCGAATTAAAGTTTCTTCGGCAACCTCCGTCTTCTTCGTCACGCAACGCGTGAACGTCGAAATCGCGCGTCTCTTCGCCTCGCGTTTCGCGAAATTATCGACCGTATCTTTCTCTCTCCCTTCCTCTCCCTCCCTTTCTCTCTCTTTCTCTCTCTCTCTCTCTCTCTCTCTCTTTCTTTCTCGCTTTCTTTCTCTCTGTTTCTCAGAGCGGTGCTGTAGCGTCGAGAAAATATCACGAAATATTAATCTCCGCAGCGTATCGCGAAGACCAGAGGCAAAGCGTACATGCTGAGTTACATGTGTATCTTGGCGTGTTTGTCTTAAAATATTCTAATTTATAAAGTATCGTGATATATTTTGAGTTAATAATTAGAACGATTTTCGGATTCGAAAAGATATTTTATGCACAATGTATGATTATCCTATATAAGTGGCATCGTTTCCGAGTTTTGAAAATTATTCCTCTTTTCGAAACTGAGCATCTTTTTCTGAGCAGAAATCAATTCTCTTAATTTATATAAAATTATTGAGCTACTTGACCCAGATATTACAAGCTGCTTGCAAAAAATCTAAATTGCACGTTTCTACCCCTACGTTTACCCTAAAATCATCTAGTCTACTCATTGTCAGATTAAATCATTATCAGGTGCACCATTGTGTATGGTACTGATCACCAAGAAATGAGCAGGACGAGCAGTCGATCGAAGTCGAGAGCACTCGATTTTGACGACCTGATTAGTGTTCCTCAACATTAAAAGAAAAAAGGAATAACTCCGCTCATTCTTGTCGTTAACAATTTTCTTTTTACCGATTTTAATTGAATCGTCGTGAATTCTGTATTCATATGCATGCACGTTAATCGTTAAAAACAATATTTCTATTATAGTAATAGATGTAAAAGTATTATAAAAGATATTAATGAGCATTTTACTTTAGAATTTATAAACAGCATCATTTATATGTGGATATAATTTCTATATTATATATACGTATTCTTTTAATAATTCAGATGTATTAAAATTTCTTATGAAAAAATGTCTTTCTACAAGCTATTATCGCTCTATCAACGCGAATATTTCGTATCGCGCATAGGAAGACGGCAACCTCCATTCACGCTGCGCTGCGTCGCGCCGCGCCGCGGCGTCAGTTTGGTCCGTTGGCTTTAATTTCGTTAATCAGGACGCGTCTCGATCGAACGAGCTTCGTGAGGCGAAATGAAAGGAGAAAGGCATTCTCTCCCTAATCGCCATCCGCGCGAAAAGTCACGAAACTCAACGGAAAAGAATGAAGGCTCCGCTTCTCAAGAAGGAAGCGGTGCGTACATGCGTCGTTTTATTTTAATGGAAACAGGAATCTCAAAACGAAATTTTGCTTAATTTACAAAAAATTGTGTACAAACTATCACACAAGTTAACAAAATTACTTTAAAAAATTACTAGATTTATTTGTAATTTTATTTTTGTATTCCGCATGGTTGAATATTTTTATTTAACAGTTTCTATAAAAAAATGTGTAAGTTTATTTATATAATAAATTACGACTGATTATAAATTATTACAGAGATTTTAATCCAGTTTAAATTATTACTTTCTTGACACTCGAGTAAAAAATGTATAATTATCTCATTGTTTCGAATCAATCTATTTTAACCAATATTTTTGAAAAATGGCTAAATTAAACACGTAGTCATAAAATAATAAACAAACATAATTGATGAAATCTTGGGCTTTAGAAGAAGGCAGAGACTTTATCTCAATTAAATTTCTAGTTGTATCTCAACAATTTTTAGAAATGGTAGATATTTTGAAAGGGATTATCTTTAACAGCTTAGCTTAATAATTCAGCCTTGACATTCATAAAAAACACAATAACAAATTTGTTATTAGCTAGATCAAATGGCTAGATGGCGTACTGAGATATTTAAGTAGCAGCTTAACCGGAAACTTGCATGAATCTTTCCGTTGAATATCGAATTTGGACGTCGAAGTCCAATTTGGAGATCTACGTTTTCGTATTTAACGAACTCATGAAATCACCGCCGCGCGGCTCCACGAAGCCGATCGAACGGAGCCGTTTATTCTGAGAATGGCATTAATCCAACGTTGAAACATTGTACGCGACGATTTACACAGTCTAGATGAAATACAACCACGGCGTGTCTATTTTAACAGTGTCTCAATGATACCTCTTCTCCTAAACGTCGCACTAGCTTAATCAATAGGAAACAGAGATTATGAGGGATGACTTGAGCCGCATTCTATCCAAGTTTTTGATAAACTTGGATATGATGGAAATAATCAGAACTCGATATTGCAGTCTACACTCACTTTTATCTATGCCGATATACAGGACGATTCTAATTTGAGTGAATTATAATTTTATTCTAACTTAAGTTAGAAAAAAAGAGTAATAATAAATTATCACTTAAATCCATTGGGCATCAGTCATATTGAAGATTCAAACATTCAGATTTTCTTTCTGTTGAATTTGATTTTTTTACAATTCCAACTAATCAATTGATATAATGAATTTTTACTTCTAGATGTTGATAATCGATATATTTTACCTTTCAATTATCCTATTTGAATTTTAACAACATCTGTAGACATTACGAAGGAGAATCTTTCACTATTCATCTATCATTCTGATTATATTTTATCAAACAATGCATCAAGGCACTTGTAAAATGCAATTGCACTTTTTTTAAATAGACTTGCATATTTTTTTAGTACAACTCAATTTTTATATAAAAAAAATATTACGTTTAGGTAATCGGAAGGTCAATACTCTGTCATTACATATTTTATATTATAAGATTGCGTAATTACATTGAGTGATCGAATGATCCGTGGTATTCTAAACATTTTATGAGCGATAATTCGATAAATATTTGAAGGAAAATAGAAATAAGATGTAACCTAATTTTAAAATAATAAAAAAAGAAGAATGAAGTAAAATGGGATAAAATTAAAACTAAAACTTGTTTTTTTATCTTCCAGTTAAAAAAAAATGTAATATAAAATTAGACATTTTGTTTGTTCTGCGTCTCTTCAAAGCATCGGGCTGCAACAAGCGACTGTATTTACCGCCGCGCGTCACTTTCACAAAAAAAAAGAGAGAGAGAGAGAAAGAAAGAAAAACTCGTTTTCATCTTCCAAATCGCGGCACGCCGATGTAATACGACGAATAGAAATCGCGAGCGGAACCACAGCGTAATCTTGCGTCGCTGCCTCTAATCGCGATTACGTCACGCGCATGACGCGAGGAGAGCTAGCGAGCGCGACCAGGCACGTCGCGTCGCGCTACGAACGGACGAAGCGCGGTTTTAATGTACCGTCGTTTCGCAAGCGGAAAGATCGGAGCGTCACGGCTTAACCTTACCCATTAACATATCGGGACCGACCCCGCGAGTCTCCCCACACGCCGAAAGGACGCGAGTTTCTCGCGTCGTTTCGAGGCCTTTCGCGGTCGCGCCGCGCGCCGCGCGCGCGCGCTGCCCACGTCGTCGTCGTCGCCACAGAAATGCCGACCCGCTCCTCGATCCCGCACATAAATCTAACTGACAACAGCTCGAAATACCACGCTCTTCGTTATCTTTAAATTTCAACGTGCGAATTTTAAATTAATGCTAAATCGGAAAAAAACATCGAATTTATTTTAGCAAAGAGAGAGAAATTGAAATTTCGACACACGAAAAGAAGAAGCTCCTTGAGTTTCAGGTTTTATTCGCGAATGTACACTGTATATTCGATGCATTTAGCATTCGTTTACGCAACATCGATGGTCACTCGATCAGTTAAATTTCTCGCGGCGAGGAGATACGATCGCCGATTGATTTTACGCGTCTTTCCGGCATTAGCGAGCGAGTAGTAGCGAGAGTAATTAGAGCCAACCTTAATTCCGTATAAATATTGTACGCTTAATGCACCGTTGACCAAGAATTATCTACGCGGCCTGTTTGGCCACTCAGGGCTAAGCGGCTTACTGTTCGTCAAATTTTGCGTTACTTGCCGGATGCTACTTGCTACCGCGCAACGCAACGTGTAGTATAAACTCGAGACAAGCCGCGGAAACGTCTCAGGAAAATGAAAAGAGAAATGAGAAGTTTCAATACAGTCGAATACAAATAAAATGGTTTTTACGCATTTTTTGTCGTTAATTTTTTTTTTTAATGCGACTAGAGAAGTTTGAGCGTGTTGAGGAAAAAACCAAAAAGGGAAGATGTTTTTTTTTATTTTCGCTTTTCATTATATATTTTTGACTTGGATGCACATACACGCAATCACTTTTACACAATTAACAATAAGAGAAAATGTCAGTTGTGTATCGTGACAATAGCAAAACTAATAAGATAAGT
Organism: Solenopsis invicta; assembly: GCF_016802725.1. NCBI lineage: Eukaryota > Metazoa > Arthropoda > Insecta > Hymenoptera > Formicidae > Solenopsis > Solenopsis invicta. Next base: position 28,022,460 of record NC_052667.1, read on the forward strand.
CTAAAATAAATAAATCATACAAAAACGAACGAGTATAAGATATGTGATACGGATGAAATGTAATTAGAATTTTTTGTAAGCCGTATCTCTTCGCTATGAAAAAAAAAGGAATGTAAATATATTCTAAAAAACGAAAGTTGAGGAAGAAGATATAACAATTTTGTTTTTGAAAGAAATCCTTTATCACACTTTGTTTTCCAAGTATGTTCCGAGCGAGCTACCAGTGGTAGTAATCGAAACGCACATTTCAGTAGAAAGTAAATAAAGGTCACGTCGTGACGAAAATATGTCGAGATAGAGATAGCTATTAATGCTCCTAAGCTCAGACTCAATTAATGTCAATTAATACGCTGGGGCTACTCGCTAACCGCCGACTAAGCCACTTGCAATTTCAATTAGCGCACCCCTAATTAGACTTTTAGTCTTCTTGCGGGATGACGCAAATAGATTAGAACACGACATAGCGTAATAATTTCAAGATCTTTTCGGAATTAGCCGGACGTAGCGCGTAGCGTCGTAATCGATTCCGTTTGCTTCCCATATCGACGAATCTGAAATTCTTTGTAGCTGCGAGTAACGAACCGACGAAACGGCGGGCGATGCGAGAGGAAAAGGTCGCGTTCCAGCGAAATAAATCATCAAAGGTATCTCGTCAAAGCTCGAGTTGACCGTTTAGAATCGGCCGCAGCTGCCCCTGCGCGCGTCAAGTTTCAGCGAAAATCGTGAACGTGCATAATTTCGGTCGAAATTACGGAACTACGCGACCGTGTAGTTACACTCTAAATTTATTTACAACTATTCGCAAGGTCCCGCACGAACCCAGTTAACAAGATCAACAAAGAATTGCGGAACATATTGATCTTTCCTCTCTCTCTCTCTCTCTCTCTCTCTCTCTCTCTCTCGCTTCCAATCAGCTTTATTACAGCGCAGTTGATTGATCATAACCCTAACGACGAAGAGGAAACGGATATTTTTTTACTCGGCAAGAGGGTGTCGTACGTGATGCGTCGGGGTTTCGGAGATGTTCGATAAACGAAGTTAAGCGGATAAAGAAAAGAGAATATAACGTATTCTATATATTCGCCATCGGGCGAACGTAACGAGCCGCGCGGCGCGGCGGCGGCTCGTTCGTGGGGCTCTCTCGCTCTCTCGCTAATTCCTCGCTCGCAAGCAGTTAGCGATGCGAGCGGCGGCTACCCCGCGCGTTCGCGATTGCCCGAACGCACGCATGCACGCATGCACGATCGTATACGGACGTGTGCGTGCACGCGTGCAGACAAGCGGCGAGCAGGCAGGCAGGCAGGCAGGCAGGCGGGCAGGCAGGCAGGCGGGCAGGCGGGCGGGCGGGCAGGCAGGCAGGCAGGCAGGCAAGCAAGCGAGCAAGTAAGCAAGCAAGCAGGCAGGCAGGCAGTCAGGCAAGAGGACCGAAGGGGCAGGAGGAAAGGGGAGGAGAAGGGCGACCGGGCAGGCCGCGACGGACGCATATGCCGCACAAGCATGCACCAACACGCGCGCATCCCGCGGTCCGAGAGCACGCACGCAACTCGCTGCCGCGCCGAACCGCGCTCCGCGCTGCACCGCGCCAAGCCGCTCCGCGCCGCGCCGACCAAACTTGCCAAGAGGAGAGAAGCTCGCCATCGTCGTCGTCGTCGTCGTTCGATGCACACGCGCACGCACGCATACACGATCGCGCGCGTGCACGCAAGAGAGTGCGAAATAACGCGAGGTGATGGCAGAGGACAAAGGCTCCGCGCGCGACGTGGGTACTAGGAGCTAGACGGGAATCCGAGAGCGGCGGGATCGACCGCCGGGGGAGGGGGGAGGGGGAACCGGAGAAGCGGCGAGCAAGCAGGCAGGCAGGCAGGCGGGCAGGCGGGCAGGCGGGCAGGCGGCGGTGGTCGCGGCGCGGCGGGAAGAGGAGACGAACAGCCGTGGGGGCTCCTTCTCCCTCGGATCAGGCAGCGTCCAAAGGGGGAAATCGGTAGATAGGAGACGAGGGGGAGAACCGCGCGCGAACGCGAGTGAACGAATGAACGAACCCGCGGGTTCCTCGCCTCGCTTCGCTTCGCTTTATACGCGTCACACGCGGCCGTTCGGTGTGAGTCACGCACCGTGGGCTTCCTGCTGCTAGGGCCCCATTGCTGCCGCCCGCGCGCGCTCGACGCTGCCGCTGCCGCTGCCGCTGCCGCTGTCGCTGCTCCCCTCTGCGCATCGCATCGCGTCTCGTCTCGTCTCGTCTCGTCTCGTCACCGGTCTCGTCTCCTCTGTCACCACCGCTACTTCCCCAATATTCTTTTCCGAAACCTCTTTTGTTCATTTTCAAACTCTCTCTAACTGCTTTAACGAACTCGCTTTCCATCAACTATTGTCATTTTCACCCCGCGGCGAGCACCGTCAAATTTTAAACCGTGTTTCAAACACCGTCTTTTCTTGAACCTAGAAGAATAGAGGCTACATAAGTCCTTTTTCACCAAACGATTATTGTTCAAAAAATAATCGACATTCCTAAGAAACCATAAATTTTCAAAACGAAATACAAAAGCTTGTAAAATGGAAAGTGAGACAATTCGTCAAAAGAAGCAAATGGATTAATGACTTTGTTTGTCGTTGGTTAGAAATAATTTACGTGAAAGAACACTTACCTCCAACAGCGAGGAATTTCGTGCCGCGGTCGATTTCTGTCACTCTAATCGAGAATCCGGATTTTTTTTCCATTTCTCCTTACTTTTATTTTAATATGGAGTATTATACAATATATAAAGATGTTAAATAAATTATGGAACAAAAGAGAGAATTATTTAGGCGGAAAAACTAGAGAAACTATTCTCAGAAACTTTTTAATAACCGATTGTTCCGAAGCGACGATTGGACGCGAGACAGTTGGGAATAGGTACGTTTCGCTCGGATCGAATCGTTTGTTATCGTTGTTATCGTTGTTTTCGAGGAAGTAGGGTATAATTTGTCCGTCGTCGGATCGATCGCTGGCAGTTTGCGCGAATTAGTCCAATCGCGACAACCAAGTTCCCGTCTCTACTTCCGTCGCGGATGTCGACGACCTCTTTTGTGTTGCATCTGCTCGCGGCATGTGCTTCGCGGCTCTCGCCATCGCGAGCGATAACGTTTCGCGCGCTTCCCGCTGCGATCCCGCGTAAAATATTCGGTTCGTCGCGTCTCTACGTGCCGTGCGGTGTGCCGGCTATTTTAGCGGGCTGCATAACTCGAGTAACGGTCGAGTTAGCTCGTCTGCGAGGCTAATAAACGCTCGCGCGGAATCAATCCTTAATTTAAGGTCCAACGCGCGGTACTTGGGGCCTTTGTACATATAAAGCAAAGTTCAAATCGATGCCGCGCGCGACCCCTCGGGGTTACACAGTCTTCGATATTAATTGGCACATGCGGTGGCCGTGCGAGAGCGCGTTAGCGCGCGACGTAAAATATCGCGGGGCGAATTCCATTTCGGCGATCCATCGTGGCGATAGCCTTCGCGGAGGAACGTGAAATATTACCGAAAACGTCGATTGCGCGCGCGGCCTCGCCAAGATCCACACATTGACGGCACGGTGCGGTGGCGCGGCGCATGCCTCCTTCCCTTTTCGATAATTATCGCGCACCCGATAATCCGATCCGCGGCATCGCTTTATTACTTTACCAATAAGCAACCGATATTCGTGCCACCCGAATTCCCGATAAAATTCCTCGCAAGCTATATATGTGTAATAACATAATACGTTCCCGCGTTACGCGCGGAACCGGTAGCGGTAGCGTCGGCGGCGGTGACCGTCTCTCTATTCCCAGATACGCAAGAAATTAATGCGCGAACGACCGCCGCGCACCGCTACTCTCCGCATCCGTCCCCTGCGCGCGTGCATCGATCAAACGCGCACGATCCGCGCGTAAAACCGGGGACCTCGGATAAGGGCGTCCGCCGATATTCTCCGCGGCTTAACTGTCGCGTTCTTAACTGTCGATATTCATGATTGTTCTATATATTTCATCTTTCCTAGACGTTGGCATCTGATGTATGCGACACACAGCGCACAGTATTCGGCGCGCGCGACGTGTCAAGTATATAAATGCAATAAAATAATATTTTAGGTAAACACAAAAGTTTTCATGGCTTTTCAATAGATGCTTTGCAAACATCTTTTTCTTCTTTATTGCACTAATGACACTATATAGACGATCCTAATGACCGGAAAGTGTAACAACTGCAACATTTAAATAACAAGAATAGCTATTAATCGATCGAAAGCAGATTGACAACTACCATTTTGAAGAAATGTAACATAACGAAAGTTGAAGTATTAAAAGTTTATGGAAAATTTATTATCCAATTAACATATTCTCCTCTCGAAGTGTGAAAAGCGATACCTAATATTGCATTATCGCAATATTAGCAGTTTATATAAAACTTGTTCAAGTAGCAGAAAAACTTGTATATCGATATCTGATCAAGTTGGAACGTCACCGGACGCGTCCGGCGCGTAAGATACATTCGCGAAAGTATGCCGTCGAATATTAGGCTCGCGCGAATGAATTATAACGGTTCGGCTCGCTCGCTCGCTCTCCGCTACCGCCGCTGTCGTTCGAGCGCGACATATCCGGAGCGAGAGAGAGAGAGAGAAAGAGAGAGACGAGGAGAACGGGAGAGAGCGAGTTACCACCCCGCGGGGCCCACACGTATCTCCCCCGCCTTTGTGTGACCGTTGTATGCGTACGTACGAAGGCGAGAGAGAAAGAGAGAGAGAGGAAGAGTGAAGCCGCGTATCTGGGCCCTCGGGCCAGACGATCGACGATCGCCATGGCATGCGGGCCCCGCGACCAAGATCACGAGAGGTGTCGCATGCACGGCGGCGACGGCGGTGCTGACCAGCTGCCGTTCTCACCGAACGAGCGCTCACGGTGTCGTCATTATCGTCACGGCGGCGTGGCCGTTGTACTCATCCTCATCACCATCATCATCATCATCATCATCATCATATTCGCATATTGTTATATAGTCATCATAGTCTTCGTCATCGTCGCTACCTACCTTCGTCATTTCCATCGTTGTCTTTACTATCGCTATCGTATCTCGCGTAATCGTCATTGTCGTCGTCGTTGTCGTTATACGTTTGCAGCTATTATGTAAGTGTCATAATGATGATAATTTTCCCATAGTCGAGGATATAATCTTGGTTACTCGTCTTTATTAACATGCTCGATGCTGGTTCATCACCGTCAGTGTCCTCAACACGATCGTCGTCGTCGTCGTCGTCGTCGTCGTCGTCGTCGCCGCCGCTGCTCGTTTATGCCTCTTTCCCGTCGTCGTCTCGGTCGGGCGCGGATGCGCGCGGCAACGTCGCCGCGTCACGACACGCCGCTTGGGTATAGGTTATCGCCGCCGCGGCGGCGGTGGCTTCGGGAGAGCGCGCACGTACACATCGTACACGGACGTGCCGGGCTAATGCACACAGACATAGCCAACGGCGCATCGGGACGTGTACGTGTCTTGGGCCTGCCACGATCCCTCGGGGTTTGCCTGCCTCTCCTCGGCACGTACATGCTCAGGCCAGACGACGTAGCCCACCGTTCTCGCTACGGCGAACGATCGGCGGGCGGGTAGGCGGGCGGGCGGGCGAGCGGACGAGCGTGCAGACCAGCCAGGCAGCCAGCCGCGGCGGCAACGGCGACGGCGACGGCGGCGGCGGCGGCGGCGGCGGCGGTGGTGGTGGTGGCGGTGGCGGCGAGGCAACGGATGCGTCCTGCTGCTCGTCGCGCGTCCTCGTCGCACCCGCTTCTCATTCCCGCGATTCCCCGCTTCGTCTCGCTCGCGCTCGCGGTCGGTCGGGGCCCTCTTTCTCTCGCACCCTCGCTCTATCCCACGCCCGCCGAGTCCCGGCAATATAAGCCGAGTAATATTACCGCGGGAAGAGCGGTAAGGTAACAGAGAGCCGCTGCTACGGACCGTTCCTTTCGAGAATTTACGAGCACCACGGTCCGGGTGCCCGACTCTCCCTGACTCTTCTCTCTCTCTCTCTCTCTCTCTCTCTTCCTCTTTCTCTCGCTCTCTCGCTCTCTCGCTCTCTCCCCTTCGCTCGCGCACTCGCCCGTATTCGCTACGTATTCTGCGCCGTACCGCGTGGAACCCACCGACTTGCCGAGGCGGCATCGTTCGACGGTGCCGTGAGCGTTTCCGTGCTACGCTCGCAATTTCGAGGGAGCGAGCGCCGAGCGTCCGCGATTATGCGAGGGCAATCGCGCGACCGAACGCGGCCCGGCGTGGCGCGGCGCGGCGATAACTTATCAACGTCGGGAGATTAAGTACCGATACGCCGATAAGCGCCGGCACAAAAGAACGTGCCCGCGAACGATCTCTATCGAGTCCAATCCACCGTTCGTAGATCGATCCTGTATCGTCGAGCTGTTTGCGACCAAAAACTTGAAACCTTGTTACGAATATCGCTCTCCAGCTATATTTCCCAGAATTCGGGATGTGTATCAACATCTATGTAACTGACTCCTCAATCCCTTAATGGGGGAGCAGTTATCTCATTTTTTTTTCTTTTTTCTTTACGTTAACGATCCCTTGAAATGTTTTTACATCCCAGTTGAAGGTTTTGCATTAACAGTATATTATATGTTATTGATTGTTTTATAACTTATTAATACCTAAGGACATTATGCATATATTTAATATTTTCCAAAAAAAGTAAAGAAAAACCAAGAAAATATTAAAAACATTTTTAAAATATGAATTAATCCATTAATTAAATGCGTTTATATTTCTATTGAAGTATATTTAAAGGTTTGTAAAAAATAGTTAAAGTTAGAAAAAAGTAAAATGAGACAAGTTTCTGTCATGTACAATTATTTATATTGCATTTGCTCTTGCAGAATTATTAAAAATGTTTTATTTTTATTATATACTTGTTTATTATATAAAGTATTTTTTAATAAAAATAAACATTTATAGAAACATGATATAAATTTTCCGTATTGTATCAAGATATTAAAGCTTACACTTTTTAACTCGCAGGTACTTCAAATCATGTGATTATTTCTAATTTATAATATAAATCAGATTTGATTGATTTTATGAAATAAGCGATCACCATCTAGGTTCAACCGATCGGTACTCTGAATATAACGATTCACAATTTGCTTTCTATTGTACAAAATAGGTTTCGGAATCTTTGTGAATGAAAGACAGGTGTATATCTCTTGGATCAGTAAAATAAATTGCTGTGACATAAGTTTGATGTTTCAACACTTTAAATAATTATTTTCAGGTTAAAAGCCAAATTTGTTAATTTTCACGTGGAAAAAATGAATTGTTATATTATACTTTATGAGATCGATCGCGATAAGTAGCAATGCTTTGGATTTTCTAACATTTACTATGTAGATCTACTCATTTGTATTTACTCTTCGTTAATCAATATGGATTTTCTAGTTTCCTCTAAAGCGGCTATAACTTAATTCATGTTTAAAGTTAAACAGCCCCTAGACGCTCAATATTATTACACACTATTTGAATATTGCACAATATTATTGATCGTCTGCAGGCTATATCGAGTTTGTTTTGCACTGTCTAGAGGAATATTATGTAATATTATTGTGGGAAAGATCTGCTTAACCTAAATTAAGTTGTAAAAAGAGAAACGCACGCAAATCTCTGCCAAGATAATCGCGAATTCGAAATATTATATCACAGAGAATTAAGAATTGGTGTCTCAGGCATTTTCCAGATTGCATAAATTGGTCACAGTATGTGAACCGTGTATTAACGCGATAATTTTTTTTTTCGTATGGCGCGATATTCGTGAAATATCGTATTACGCGTTACGTTCGCTCTGCGATAGTGGCGAGCGTATTTACGCGTATCTCTCGGCGCGGCGCGGCGCATATCGGCAACGGACGCAATCGCTTCTCGCGCCTTCCACCTCGAAGAATCGAGCGGCTGAGGCCCCTCCGATTAGCGATAGTCGGCGGACCGGTGAAGCCGCGCAACGCAGATAACAGGCGGCGTTCTCGAAAGCGCGTTTTGAAACCCGAGACCGTTACGATTGTTTACGGGCGAGCGAGCAGCAGCGAGGATTCCATCGTACGGACGCGGGCGCGCGAGCGCGAGCGCGAGCGCGAGCGCGCGAGCGTGAGCGCGCGAGTTAAATCGGCCGCGGGTTTGAAACGCTCGTTGCGTCGTATATATCGCTGACTCGCTCGCGCATCCGCTGCGCCGCGCCGCGCCGCGTCGGCCGCATCCGCGAGAGAGGAAGGCGGCAACGATAAGAAAACAACGGCGAGGGAGAATACGAGGGGGAACGACGAGCGGAGCGGAGCGGAGCGGCGCAGCGCGCCGGCGAGAGAACGGCGGGAAAGAGCGAGAGCGAAAAAGAGAGAAAGAGAAAAGAGTCGTTTATTCGGCGCTGCGGGGACAGGTCCCCTTAAGCGCGGCGCAAAGAGCGAGGAGGAGCGAAGAGGAAAGACGGGGAGAGCGAGAGCGGAGAGGCGTGCACGCGGCAATACATAACGACCGAAACGCGACGCGGGTCGGCGCGGCATGGCGCGCGGCGGCGGCGGCCTGGGCTCTCGCCGTTCGCGGTCCCTCACATCTCACATCCTGTCTATGGCAGGACTGATGGTTGGAGCCTGGTCGGTCACTCTCCGACGTTTCTGCTGTGGATTTATATCCACGATTATGAATACAGCGGGACTTTTGTTCAAAATAACAATATCCTTCGCGTCCTTCCACTTTTCATGCACTTTTAAGTGAGACGCGGCGGCACGTCTTTCTTCTATTTCTTCCTCGAGGAATCATCCCCAACGCGACTTTACGCTTCTTCTTCGTTTTAACTATTTTTTCAAATTTTTTCTCCATTTCTCTTTCAATTGTACATTCTTTTATTTTCCATTTTGCCCTTTGTAACGAGATTCCTAATAGCAGAGGAAACTCACCCCGAGTTTCCTATAAAACGCGCATAGACAATAGACGAGTGGAAAACAAATGTACGTAGGAAAAAGAGTAGGAAGGAAGCGACGAGGAATCAGGTAAAAAAAAGGCGCCTACCATAGGCTGCGTGAATACAAAAGAACACGATGAATGAGAAGAAAATATTTCGGGTTTTTCGCGAGAAACCGAGGCCTTGTAGCGAGCACAATTTTCAACAATGACGGCGACGTCGATGACGGCGCGCGGCGTCGACGAAAAACGTGAGACGTGCCGAAGGGGATATAGGTAGGCGCGGACAATGAGGCGCGCGAGAGAAAAAGAGTGAAGGCGAAAGGGGGAAGAGAGAGAAAGAGAGACGGGTTAACAGCGCGAGGGGAAACCTCGTGTAGAAGAGGCGAGAACGTGACGAAGCGCGCGGCACGGCGAAGCCGCGCGCGCGTGAGGGGGAGGGGCGAAGGGGAAACGCGAGGGAGCGCGAACGGTCGTCGAGCGACGGCGATTTGGCAACGGCTTTTATGGCTTTCGTTGCGATCGGTTGGGAAGCGCGGCGTGGCTTGGCGCGCGCGGCGCGGCGCGGCGCGACGCGACGCGGCGTGGCGGACGAAACTGAGCCGCGCCGACACGACGGCTGCGTCCGGTATGCGCATTCCGAAAACGAGGCCGGGCCCCCCGAACGGACCGGAGTGCCAATCCGACCGAGTGTCCCGAAAAATCCCGGGAAAGCGCTCGAAAAGATGTGTAGAATCTTTACGGTTATATACATTTCGAAACGTGTATATAGATATTCATACGTATATAAATATTACATCACGCAAACGATCAAAGCGACTGCTCGCGAGAATCACGTTTGCGTCTCTCTCGCTACGTGTCAGGGTCAATAACACTACGCGCGCGGTGACATTCACGGACGCGATCGTCCGCGAATATATTATCCGCGCGAAGGAATTTTGTTTATTATCGTACACCTCTCTCCTCGCGACGCGAAGCGAAGCAAAGCGAAACGAAGCGAAGCGCTCCTATAGATCGCGTTAAACTATCGGGTTTGCGTTTATTATAGCGATTGTCACGTTCCGTGTAACAGGTCAATTAGATATTACGCAGGAAGCGGCGGCGGCGGCGGCGGCGACGGCGACGACGACGACGAGCCCCATCCCGCTCATTAATTTCCCATTCAGTCGTAAAAGGAGAGAAACGTCGATGTGTTATAACGGACGATATAATTTCATAACACGCGACGACGATCTCTCTAGATTTTCTTCGCTCGTTATTTTGCGAGCCTTCTCATTACAGCTTGGCAATTACCGCCGCTTGGCGCATTGTTTTAATTGCTAGCGCCCCGCGCGCGTTGCGTTTCTTGGCCCATCTATCCGAGCCGAGCCGAGCCGACGACGCGCGATTGAAACGCTTCTCGCGTGGCTCGAGGCTCTCGATCGAGGCTCGGAGCGCGCCAATGAAAAAGATCGAACGCGCGATCGAGCAGCGGCGCGGCTCGACGCAGCTCGGCGTACATCCGGTTCTCCGTTTCTCTCTTTCGCTCGTCGCCCAGTTCCTCTCGCTCGCCCTTACGCTCGGAAACGACAGTGCGTCGACCACCGATCCTGCGCGCGCGAGACATCCGAGACCGACCGACCGACCGACCGACCGACGAGAGTGAGAGCGCTTTTGATGCCTGCGCATTCATACGTATACCTGCGGGAAACTGTAACTACCCGTCGCCCGCCCGCCCGCCCGTCTGTAGTAGAAGTATTAGATGGGAGGGAGAGAGGAGGGAGAGTCGGAGAAAGAGAGACAGAGGGAACACGATGGTGTGGAGGCGGTGGAGGCGGTGGAGGCGGCGGCGGCGGCGGCAGCGGCAACAGCAACGGAGAGGGTAAACTGGGTCAGTGTCGTGGAACTTGAAAACTTCGCTTCCGTAATGCGAGAACGGCGCCGACTGCCATCTCGAAGTCGCTTAAACTGCGTTTACGAGTCGGCGGCGGTAGGTAGGTAAAACAGAAACACTTGGAGAACTCGAGACCGAGTTATGTGTAGTTATATCTATAGATATACATATATATATATATACATATATATGTATATATATACGTATGTTGTATAGGCGTGCATGCACCCTCTTCCTCCTTCGGCAACGACCGGGAGAAAGAGGCCGCGCTCGCGCTCGGCGTTGCTCCTCGACGAGCGGCGGTGAAAGAGAGACGACGAGAGAGACGAACGAACCGCGAACGGTAGGGGCGCGAGCGAGAGCGAAAGGAAGACGTATAGGAATGCGCAAACTAAAGCGTGCCGTTTCGCCGCCAAGTGAAGAGTCTCGCGTCTCGCCCGGGAGGACGGGGAGGAGGGGATCGCGTCGTTTGTTATACCGGCGCGTTCTCCCAACTCGGAGTCGAGGAGCGCGGGCGCGTGTTTTACTCCACGTGATCGCGCTCGGTGATGGTCTATGCGTCTCGCGCAGCGCGATTCTCAATGTCATCAGCCACGTAGCGGCCGGGTGCCACGAGCGGAAGGTCTCGCAAGGTCACGAATTCGTCGCTCCCGCCACCGCCGTCGCCGTTGCCGCGCTTGCTGCCTCTGCCGCTGCCTCTGCCGCTGCCGTTGCCGCTGCCGCTGATCGCGCGGAGAAAGTCCGATTGCCTAAAATTGCGCGCTCTCTCGCCCTCCCTCCTCTCCGTCTCGCTCTCTCGCGACCGCGTCGGAATTTCCATTTTCGCGAGACGCCGTCGGCTCATTTTCTGGTTTAATAACCGAGATGTTCGACTTGAACGGGAGCCGAGTAGCACGAGGAAGGAAAGAGAGAGCGAGAGAAACGCCGACGGAGACGGAGAAGGATATCGCGCGAGACCGCGTGTGTACGTCGGATAGGAGCAAAGGGCGTATTGCACAGGGGATATGTACGCCCACGTATAAACGCGCGTTATATAGCGTTATACGTAAGCCTGAAAACACGGGTGTCTGCTCGTTGACGCGGATAAACCGTCAGCACGATGGCGCTATATTTACAGGCTGTTCCTTTTCTCTCTTTCTCTCTCTCTCTCTCCCTTTTACTCTCTTGCTCTCTTTGTGTACGCGCTACAGCTTGTTTTACTTCGAATATATTTTTCAAGCGCTTCGCGGATTTCCAGGGACGCGGCCGCGACCGCGAGAGCGCGAGCGCGAATGTCGGCGAATACTTTTTCGGGTCGCGCCACGTGTATCGCGCCGGACGTACGCGCGGCGGGGCGAGACGAGACGAGACGAGACGGGCAAGGCGAGGCGAGGCGAGACGAGGCGAGGCGAGGCGAGGCAAGGCGAGGCGACGCGAGCGAGGCGACGAGACGCGACGCGATGCGCATTTTTGATTTCGCAACGAGCCTAGAGATAATTGGCGTGCGCATTAGCGATCCAACCGCGAGTGCTGTAACGACGACGCCGATGAAAAGTATCGTGATTGAATTCTCGGATATTTTCAGTCACAATCATTTCCCAACGCTGACTCGCTATGTCAAACAAATATTGCGGTCTCGCATCGTTTCCTTTCCTACTGTAACTGATCTAATGAAAACAAAATAGAATAATCATGAAGAAAGGTCATAGACGAGTTTTTTAACTATTTAACGTATATTTTAATCAACATTGTTTAAATTTGGAACGTTTCGACTTGACTTGGACTTCATCTGCTTAATTACAAAAAATATCTGATTAAGAATTGAAACACTGTCAATATTAAGAAAATAATATAAATTCGTCGTATGTATTATATTAGACAAACGAGCGTTTTAATACTGCTTTAAAAAAAAAAAAAAATTTATTTTGTGAAAGAAAGGATTCGAATCGGTGATTTCTCTATAAAATTGCTGTCACAGATAATCGAAACACGTACTGTTAAAAAAGATTTTTAGATCTATCTAAAAAGTTTTAGATTTAATAATTTAGTATAAACAATTTGTTTTAATTTAGTCTATTGTATAACAAATGTCGAATGCCACTTAAGATGGATATAAAATGATTTTGGGAGTCGCGTTAATATTAATATTTTACAACTAATATTATTTTGCAATTTGCAAATTGAAGATCAAGGTCCGTATATCTGTATTGAGCTATTCGATTGTCATCTCACTGATATCGAGCACGATCGTCTTGTGCATTCGAGATACAGAATGAGAAAATTAAAGGCGACATTCGCAAATGGAGTGGGCCAATATATCTCGAGTAGTCAGAGAAAATGAATCGCGATTCGAAGATCGGTCGAACGTTAAAGCTCGAAGCTCGTTCGTAAAAGGCGAGCGGATCGCCAACAGCGCGGTCTCGTTATAGCGTAGAACGGTCGCGACGCGGCGACGGCCGGTGACACGGAGGCTCTCTATCTTTTTCTATCTAACTTTCTCTCTCTATCTCTCTCCGTCTCCCCCCGATTCCTCCTCGATATCGACTTTAGACCGAACGGCCCGGAGGCAGGCAGCGAGAGCGCGTTCGCTAAGTCTAAATAACCTCTGGTATATCGAACCGCTGCCAGGGAATCCGCGGCGAACGGCGCGGCGGCCTGGCCGCGGATCGCGAGGCCGCGTTTGGGGTCCCCTCCCTCTGTCTCTCCCTCTCTCGCTCTCTCTCTCTCTCTCTTTCTCTCTCTCTCTTTCTTTCGCATTCTCTCTTTCGCGTCGCGTCGCGCCGCCGGTCTCGTTTTCCCGCTTAATAACCGACGTGGGAGCGAGCGAGGAGGAGACGCGCGGTCGCTTCGACCGTGCTCAGTAAAACGGGATACGAGGGTCGGGGGGGAGCGGGATGGAGAGAAAAAAAAGGAGGGAGACGATGGGTGACGAGCCCGCGCGGGAGAAAAGGACGGAGAGAAATCGGCCGCGCGCTTACGTGGATGTAATGCGCGCACGTAAGCCCCGAAAACACGACGCGGCAGGAAAGGCCGTTCCGCCTTTTTCTCCGCTCGCCTCGTTCTCGCTTTGCGATTTTATGAGTATTTCGTCGTCTCGAGGCACGATGATACGAGAGAGAGAGAGAGAGAAAGATGGAACCATAGGGTCGAAGAATCCAAAAGCAGGTACTCGGACGTAGAAAGATATAAGATATGTAGGTAGCTAGGTAGGTAGGTAGACGCGGAACAAACGAGCGAGCGAGAGAGAGAGAGAGAGAAAGGGAGAGAGAGAAAGCGAGAAAAGCGACGAAGAGGGTAAAAGAGCGTGAGGGTGAGGATCAGAGAGGAGTAATAGCAACGGCGACGGCGACGGCTACGAGATAGAGAGGGAGAGAGAGGGAAAAGGAACAAAGAGGCGAAGAGCGCGAGTAAGAGGAGAAGGATAGGGCAAGCCGTTATTTAGCTGGGCGCGCTCGCGCTCGCGCGCGCGCGCGCGTCTCCGCGTCCCTTCGCGACCTAACTTCACCCGCGTATCCCGTCACCCGCGCGCCGCCACCCTTTGGGTCGCCCTCGAAGCTCGAATGCCGCCCCCTCATCGCTCACTCCCGTTCCACTACCTTCCGTTAGCCGTCCTTCCATTCCTCGCCTATCCCGCTAGGCTTCTATCCTTGTACCTACGCTTTGGCCCGCCAACTTAGCCCTAGCCCTTTTATTCCCTTGCCTCGCTGTTCCTCGTTCTCATTGGGTAGCTGCTTCAAGGTTTCGGAAATGATCGGTCCTCGCTGTTTTCTCTGATAGCCGCTCGCTATTTTCGACGATAATCCAGTCTGACACGGTGTCGTGAATAGCCCTTGTGTGCGTGTGCCATGAAAAATCACATTTTTTCCTTTTTTATCTTTTTTTCTTTTTACGCATACCTAGAAATTTAAGTCGCTAATTTAACCATGGTCCCAAAGAAACACCGTGCGGCTATTCAATTCCATTTGGAAGACGGTCTATTTTGAAAAATAGACGGCAATGCTCCATTCTTATAGGTATACGCCGCGTCATGCTGTACGTGTCGCGTTAATTTTAGTCCCTCGACGCGGTGTGTCCTAAGAAAAACGATGCCTTTTTTTTTTCAAGAAGGAAATATTCCCCGCTGTTGTCCTTTTCAATCTGTGCTTTATGTTCTTGGGCATATTCGCTTGCGTGCTTGTTTCAACAAGCACGTTTCATCGTTCTGATGTTTCTATAGCGCTGTTATTGTCTTCGATAATAGTCAAGGAATCTCGAAATCGGAACAAAAAAATTTTTTTGAGACTTTCCTTCGGTCCATTGTGAGGATTTACGAGATCCTGTCGCGTGTAACGGTACTCCACACGCTGCTACTCGCTGTCGGTGTCGTGCGTACACGTGCGTGTTCAGGTATACGTTGGTACGTGTGTTGTGTGCGTGTGTATGTGTCGAGTGTGCCGAGCGTTACGTATCGCGGCGCCCACCAAGATAAAATCGCCTGTCCGGCATTTCGTGTGTAGATACATTCCTCGCGTTTTTTCGGCCACTATCGACGTGAACATTAGGCGGCGAGTTTCTTTCCTACAGCAGAAGCCGTCGCGTTAGAATCGAAATCCAATATGGAAAATATAATTTTCGATTTTAAATTATATCTTTATTGTAAGAAGTGTCCTAATTCAATTCCATTTTTCAAAGAAGTATATGACTCTCGTATACATATCTGAAATGTAGAAATTAGAAAAAATACATACGGCACAGAGGCTAAGGAGAGGTTGTATATTAAATCATTTCGAAAACGTCTTTTCAAGTCGACAGTGACATTCAGAAGAAAATTCGACTTGAGCAACGGATCATCGTATGAAGCGTCTTTCGAAAAACACGTCGTAAAATAGAACTTTCTTTTAATTTTTTTTTTTTTGCTACAGTAGATACAGCTCATAAATTATTCCCTGTCAAAAGCACGAACAAAATTCCGTGGCGATTCAGTTGGCAGTTTTGCTAAAATAAGTTATTACGCGTGAACCATCCTTGGTCGTTAAGCCTAGCTGTAAAACGTTGCTCTCTTGTCTAACTGTACATAGAAAAAAAAAAAATGCCTGAACGATATTAACAGTTAACGATTTAACGTGACACGCTTTGTTTTCGATCTTGGTTCGAAAATGCACTAGAAAGTGAAAATGAAATGGTCACAATTTTTAAAGGTGACAATGCATGAACACACAGCAGCTTGTAACGCTCTCGACGCACATTAACGTTCAAAGGTACATGCATACGTCCATGTGTGCGCTAGTGTGCTTTTGACTCTCACGCACTCACGCACACAACGCCACATGTAGGTTATTCACGGACGCTGAAAGCGAACGCATATGCGTCCGTAAATACGACCTTGTGGCTTTACGATCGTTTACAAACTCTTCCGACCTTTCGGGTCGGGGAGAACGGGAGCATACACACTCGGCGTTATTCCAATTAATCTCACGCCGTAATATCACCGATTTATGCGAGCGCGCGTGTACACGTGGACGATTGCATAATAATGAGAATAAAAATTCGGTAAATCCCGCTAAACGATACTGACGCGTCATACCGAATTTACACCCATAAATGATTCGCGTATGCGATAAGCGTTTTTCTTTTTTTTTTTTTTCACATCAACGACGATGACGATGGTGTAACGAAAGGTGATGAGTTAGTTTCATTGGAATTGTGTCATCGATCGTTCACATTCGTTGATGTTACGTAACATATATTCGCGTTTTCTCAGAGCGAGTTGTGATTGACAAAGAAAAAAGAAAGAAAAAGAAAACATGACGATAGATAGGAAAGTACAAGGAAAAAGTACTTCAAAATTTCTTCTAAGAATATATCCCCGGTGAAAGTAGTTAAACGTTGTGAGAAGTTCGGAGCAGCGCACTCGGAATAACTTCTCGATAAAGTTCCGCGGAAACTTGTGCCAATGTATCGCACGATCGCTTGGTCGTGCGGATAAAAAATCCATTAATAAGGATTACTCGTCGAAGAGCGCGTGGATCGTGATTTCGCCACGTTATGTCGTAATTTGCAAAGTGTGATCAAAGTTTCATCATTGGAAATACATACATTCGGGTCGCCTGTAATGAGGTAACGCGAATCAAATTTTCGCCCACGATTATAAACACGCGAAATTCGAGTGTAACGTTACTCTGCCGACTCGAAAATCGCATAACCGAGATAAATAAGCACGGCTAAGAAGGTACGGAAGGTAAATAGATAAATAAATAGAGGTAAGAGGAGAGGATAAAAGCGTCGTCGTGTCCGCGAATTGGCGAATTGGTGCGCGGAGGCGAAATGGCAAAATTGATGACAATTCATCGCGGAATCGAATTTTTACACGCGAGGAAGTGGCGGCTTTCATCGCGGAGAAGCCCGAAACTCGTTCTCGCAAAGCCGCAAACGCGTTTCAGCCGTCGGCCGAGCTCGTGGTCCTTTCTCCCGTCACATCCGTGTGAAATTTTCGGGTAAATCGTGAAAGGGCGCGATCGGCAATAACCCGTAATAAATCGAGTTCCGGCGCGACGAACGCGGAAACACCTGTGCGGCAGCAGCTTTGACGTAGAAACTCCGACTCTACGTAGGGAAGACGGTAAAGGGAATTAACGACGTTTTGTCAAAGTTTAGATTTCCCTGCGCGCACAGCGTTACTCGCCGTAACTCCGCGTTTCGTGCCGCATTTTTAAAGGGGATCGTATACAACGAATCGTCCCGCTTGTTACTTCGGACAGAATGGGAAGATTAATCGGATAGTGCCTGCCCCCCCCTCTCTCTCTCTCTCTCTCGAAAGCGCTTATGACATTTCAATATTCTTCATACAGGGTGGCTTTGAAAAGTCCTTGTGCAGCTTTCAATTTCATAACTTCCACTCCATATATGTTAAAATTAATCTGTGTAAAAAGAATATAAATCTCTAATAGGAATTTATTTATTTATAAATTCCTATATGTATTATGTAGTAGTTTTACATACATTTATTTTTGAAATTTTTATTTCTCGACATGTGTGTCATCGCTATAAAATCACAAACCGAGGCTATTCTCGAAGTTTTGTAAATCCTTTTCGTCATTGATTTACTGTAATAACACATTAATCCGTAGATAATCTAAAGAGCGAGATTGAATAAATAATGGTCTTTACACGCGACTCCTACTCTCTAAAACGGAACCACGTGTATAATCCACTGAAAGACAATGAATAATCTTAGATTTCAGTGGTATATTTATAACCATATCAATCGGTGATATACACTGCTTTTCGGCGATAATACACTGATTCCGATCAATGTGAGCACCCTCCTTTTAATCGGAATCACTGAAAGACGATAAATAATCACAGTTATAAATATATCTCTCTGCAAATCAGTGGGATTTTACCGCTTCACATTTAGACTGTAATTTTAAAAGTAGAGATGCCGAAGGATGCTAAGACGAACACAAAGGAAACAGATTTTCTTCCTTCCTACATCAATGTGCTATATAGGCGCCACGAAATATTTTAGTCTATTGCGACTGCGCTTTTCATAAAAGGCAGGTATATTTTCGTCCGTCATTAGTCCGGACTATTGACGGAAACGTGACCGGAACGAATTTTTTATCTCGCTGCTTTATAAGTGTCGCTGGTATCCTAAAATTCTTTGGGCACTCTCGAAGGCTAAATTGCCAGAATTTTATACTTATTTTTAACCGGATAAATGTATTTCGATTATTGGTTATATTTTTTGTAATTTTTGGAATTTCAATGTCAAATTTTAGAGTTAAACATAGAAATGTAAGTACTTTCGAAAAAAAAACGATTTTTTTTACCTTCAGTCCCTTTAAATCTGAATATTCATTCCTTCAGTGATTCCAATTAAAAGAAGAATGCTCACACTAATCAGAATCAATATATCAGTTATCGTTGAAAAGCAGTGAATATATTACTGATTAATATAGTTATAAGTGTAACACTGACATTACACCATTCAGCGAATAACTGATTTAAAGAATCAAATCATTGACAGCGATAATTTAACTTTGGCAATTTTTATAAAACCTTCTAATTTGGGACATAAAAGAAAGAAAAATCATTTTAATAAAAATATAGTAGAAAAACACATTGGAAAGAAACTACGCAAAAACGTAACTGCAGATAAGGATAGGGGGCGGGGGGGGGGAATCTCCTTTTTATTTTTGTTATGATATTATTTAATAAAAAATATCTTTCTCGGAGATGAGTCAGGCGTGTTTTCTGCGTAACATCAACTCGCAGAAACTAGCAAGTTTTCTGCTTTAACACGCGTCTACCTAAACAACCCGTGCCAACCGGCACTAATTTCCGGTGCTTTGTCGCATGGAAAGAGCATGGAAAATCTTTTTCTAAGAATCGCAAGATAATTCACAAGATTCCAAGATCTCGAGTCTCGAGTGCTACAACTCATTTTATTTTATGTATAATTTCTGTGTGAGATCTCGCGTTACTCTTGTCGTTATTACTATCATCGATCTTCGTAATTTCACTTGGTACGTGACGAGTATCGATCGCTGGATCTGAAACTGACGAACAGAGAGAGAGAGAGAGAGAGAAGCGGCAAAGATGTATCGACCAATCGAAAACTGCGTCATGGTGGGATTCCTCGTGGGATAATCATGAAGTGACTCGCACGGGGCGGATGGGACACGTCACGTCGGCCGACCGCGCGTTGATAACTTTCCGCGGAGTCGCTTGAAATATTCGTAAAGGTGCGGCGAGGCGCGCACACGCGGGGCACACACGGCTCAGCTCGGCTCTCGGCTCTCGGTTCTCGGCTCGACCCTAAAGGCGAGGAGCGTCGAGAGCGCGGGTAACCGTCGCTCGCTTCTCTCTCGCGTGAAATTTAAAGGCGGCTGCTGTCGTGTTCCCCCCCTCGCGTCACCCCCTCGTCGCCGTCGCGCCACACGCTCCTCGCGAGAGAGGACTGTGCTGGGCCCCTCGATCGATCCACGCCCGCATAGTCGCGAGCGTGTAGAAGAGGTTGTTTGTCGGTGGCCGACCGGCCACGGTCGCCATTCCCCATCGACGTGAACGACGACGACGACGACGACGACGACGACGACGCCATTGCTGCGCGTTGCTTGCCTGCTTGCTTGCTTGCCTGCCTGCTTGCCTGCCTGCCTGCCCACCCGCCTGCCTGCCTGCCTGCCTGTGTGTGCCGCACAGGAAGAATTTTTTATCGCGGGTTTTCCCTCCCGGAGTAAGCCGGCGGGTAATTAACGGCGGACCTCTCTTCCCCTCCCCCTCCCCCACTCCACTCTCCGTCGCCCTTTCTCCCTCGTATCCGCCAGCCACCGCGAATCCCGCGACGCCGAAAGACGACGCCCGGCGACGTCGTTGTCCTTGTCTCTCGCGATCTTTAGTATCAAGGTCCGCGCATTTATTCGCCGTCGACCTAACGGTTAGCCTAACACCCAGCCGCGCGCACCTGCCGTCGTTGAGAAGAATTGGCGCGATTCACGTCGCGCGCCTGTGAGCCTGCGAAAAAGTTGAGAGAAGTCAACGCGGGAAAGGCGCCGCGGCAACTTTTAAGGATCTCGCCTCTAATGCATTTACCTCGAATTTACGATCCAACTGTGGCACTCGGAGAGATTACGCGTTTCTTCGCGAGCGTAATCGGTATTCGAGAGTTATTCGCGCCAGCTGTTTCGCGATTTAAAATGCGAAAGTGAATCATAGCGCTTGTGCAACCGATCTGCGACCAGCGATTCTTCGCACGGCAATGAAATTTCTCTCCGTGTGTGTCCCCTCCCAATTTAGATCATAATTTACTATATGCATTTAAAGCGCATCGAGTTTCTATACTAACGGGTAACGATACAACAATAGCTCGGTCATTTTCCACGACGACGCGACGGTGTATCGGGGGGCTCGGCGGAACGAGAGATGAAGAGGAGAAACCGCGCGAGCGACGGTCTTGAAATTCCTGTCGGGCGACGCCGCTACTTCGTGGTCTAAATATCGAGCCGTCTCGTGGTCGCTGGCGCTGCCGCTGCCGCTGCCGCCGTCGCCGTCGCCGTCGCCGTCGTCGTCCGCGACTTACGACGCGGCGCGATGCGACGCGAGCGACCGGCCGGCCGTCACGAAATTCTAATCCGCCGCGATTATACGCGGGAGGCGCAATTTTTTTGAGCGAACGCGCTTTCGAAAGGAAGGACACGCGCTGTGGCGCGGCGTCGACGAGCGACGTTACGTAACGAGCAATCGCATCGCGATCTCTCTCTCTCTCTCTCTTTTCTCTCCCTCGCTTCTCCCCTTGAATTCCTCTACTTTTCTTCCTCTCGTTGACTCTACTACGTATGTAGTGCCACGTCCGACGCCTATGTCATCCGGCCCACTCCCGCTATTGTTCTTTTCTCCGTTTTGCCGCGGACGGTTTTCTCGAGAGAGGGCTAAGAGACACCGCGCGCCGAGTCGCCGCGCCGCCGCGCCGCCGCGCCGCCGCTGGTGTGTCCGAGCCTTAATTCTTATTGTTAGTCGGAAGGGACGGTTTGCAGGCTCCAGTTTAAGAGATAGTTCCGCCGGTCTAAAATCGTGACCGCGCGAATTCTTTTACTCCGCAGGAGATCGGACCGAGCCGTCCCAAAGAGTATATGGCGCGGCACGGCGCGGCGTGGCGTGGCGACCGCGCGGCGCACGGCATGGTGGCGGCGGCAGCGCGGCGCGGAGCGGCGCGAGCGGCGCGGCGTAACAGCGGCCGCGCCATTTCCGGCGGCCGCGCATGCCTTCCAGGCATCCAGACCTCTCTTCGTGAATGTGCCGCGGGCATCGTCGGAAAGGGCACGATCGGAAAATTAACGACCCCTCGAGCGTTAACTCCCGACTCCAGGTCGACGGGCGCGCTCGTTTTCTCCCTCGCTCTCTGTCTCTCTCTCTCACTCACTTCGCTCGTTCGTTAAGTCCTTCCTCGACTCTATTCTATCTCGCGATTCGTACCGCGTTTTCATCCGTACCCCGCTGTCCCTTTTACGTCCCGCTTGCCACCGCTCGTCCGTCCGTCCATCCGTTCGTTCTTTCGTCCGTCCGTCCGTCTGTCCATTCGACCCTTTCCGCTCTTCACCTCTCTCCGTCCTTTCCTAACTATCGCCGCCGGCAGCCCTACCTACCTACCTACCTACCTACCTACCCCTCGAGGCTACGAATCGCAGATTGGTAGAGAGCGAGCGAGAGAGAGAGAGAGAGAGAGCACAAGCGGTCGATTATCTATAATCGATAGCGACTCCCGCGCTCCATATTGCCGTAGTACGCACCGGAGATGGTGACTGACGTTTAAATACACAGACAAGACCGTAATATATCCCGTCGTCGTCGTCGTCGTCGTCGTCGTCGTCGTCCTCGGGGCCCTCATGGACCCCCGGCCCGATGTAAATCATTCCCCCGTCCGTCGTTGTCGATATATCGATTCGCGCGGGCGGCGACGGGCGTTTAATGTTATTATTAAATAATTACGCTCTCGCGAAGCGGGAAGAACGCGAGGGTGTAAAACGCGCGCGACCCGCCGTAAATCCACAGGCTTGACCGGTAATGGATGCGCTACGGGGAAACGCTCTTCTTCCCGGAAGATTGCGTCGCCTTGCTCCTCGATTTTACATCCTCCGTTCTTGCGACAGTCGCGCATGTAAACACAGAATAGCTTGCGTATCGATCGACAACGAGAATTTATAATCTTTATTATAACTTTTCATCAATTTTAAAACGTTAGGAGTTGAGGAAATATTATATCGGTTTCGACTTTTTTTTTTTTTATCAATATGCAAAGTTTCTACGACAGCACTGCTGAGTAGTGACATGAAAATTATCTCTCTTGATATTTCTATTTTTTATTTACATTTCATCTCTTGTATCGTTCGATGTGTTATTAAATGAGAAAAGAATTGCGACAAGAAGTAAACAGAAGTAAACAAGACTTAGGAAACTGTTGAACTCCGCCAACTTCTCTGTTCTACTATATGGAATGTGAAAATAGGTCGTCGGTGCATCAAGTTTGCCTAACTTTGCCGTTCCTTTTTTTTTTACAAGAGATCTTTAAGTAGAGGAAAAAAAATATATATGTCACTTTTTCTGAATGTCGCGACGGGAGGGACGACGCCGTCAGTCGTTAATCATCAAGCTCCAATGATGTGTCGCTGGCGGCGAGCCTAAACGCGTACTTCCAAGCGCTAGAATTATTCTAACGGCTTTGGGTTGTGAAAACGATGGTTGGCATATTTCTTTGTGCCGATTTTCCTGGAAAGTTTTAACGGTTATTGAGCAGAAACGCACGTAGGTGTTAACTTTCGCAAAAAAAAGTCAGTGGTCATCTCAATATGGATAGCCACGATATATGAAAAGAACAAAGACCCGAAATCGAATACTCGCTTATCCTTTGTGCTCTTTCTTTTTTTCTTAACTGTTCATCATTATTCGTCATTGTAGCAAAAGCCAGCTAATGATTCGTTAAGTATTAATATTTTAATCCTTTGTGGAAACACGTGGTCTACCCCCTCCCCTCCCCCCGTAGACTATAGCGTCCGAGATACAAAATAATAATTGCTTAAAACCGACAAGCGAGACTGTTTGCCTCTCTTCTCTAAAAACTATAGGTTGTAGAACAGATTCTAGGACTTAGTATTATTATGAAAAAGTAAATACAGCGTTGAATACCGAGCAAGTAAAAATCTCGTTTATGGACGCGTCAGGATTCACTTGTTTACTAAACGTAATTTTTTTCTAAAAATAACAACTTTGCTAATTATTTATGAAAAATGTTTTTGGTCGAAACAAAACAATGTCCTCTTAAAAGAGTTAGACAAATCATCGCTTAATTAATTATTGTCAAAAAAAGAAACCTCAACAAACGAAAAAACGAAATAGAATCATGTACAGGGACGTTAAGATGAGTCATGATCAAAATATTTTATAATTATATAATAAAGTTAATCTGATAAAATAAACCTCTAATTGTAAGTATATATGTATATATAAAGGTTTTTATTTATTATAAGGAGTATATAACAAGATATAGATATTTAAAAATTACTCAGAGCATTATGACTCACAATCAGTCTCCACGTCGCCGAGTTAAGATAGGAAAACGGTTAAAATTTGGGAAGCAGGTAAATGTGACTGAGATATGAAGGGTAACTTCGTCTTTCGTATTGTATACTAGCTCGCTAGCCGCGGCGTGGCGCGCCGATTTGTCCTTCAAAATTCTTAGAAAAAATTTTTCTGCACGCCCTAAGGAATACATCTGTTACAAGGCGGGACGTTCGCAAATTTCCTTTTTTTTTTCCTTGAAATGGCGAAACCCATCTACCTGAACCCCGTGGTTCAAAATGATTTATGCGTTTTTCAGCGGTGTTTTTCAGCGACGTTTTCGCCGAAGAAACCAAAGTATATTTATTGCCGATTTCTTGGCACGAATGAATTTTGAGCTATGAAAGATTTTCGCAGTTTGAAGGCAGCAACTACTTTTTCAATTTTCAACTTCATACACATGTATAGTAAAATAATATATAAAAAAACAAAATTCTATACACGGTATACGAGTTTTAGATCTCTGATTACTAAAATTCCTACATCTTGCACATTAAATTTTATTTTTCATATATTATTATACATTATTCCACTTACAGATGTGTAAGGGTGAATATTGAAGAGATAGTAATTATTCTTAAAACCGCTCATGGGCAAAAATGGAAAGACGTGTGTGAAATATTTTTCTTAATTCTATATTTGTGTTAAATTTAAAAAAAAACAGAATATACCTGTTTGGTGTAGGATTACCTGTTAGATATTTTCTATCTCTCTTGTGAATCCCTAAATCTTTCTATTATGTGATTTTTTCCGTGACGAATAAAAAGTTTGATATTTTGATAAACTAATCGACACATTATGCAAATGTATATGAAACATATAACATTGCTTATTTCACTGACTTTTAACATAAAAAATATACGAAAAATCTAGCGATGAACTATAGCTAAAGTGTCTTTTGTTCAGACCAAGAATGAGCGATCGCGAAACAATTGTGAAGAAGAGCTAGAAACATTATCAATTTCTTATATTGAAGAAAAAGAAAGTAAGAAGTTACAAAGTTAAATTGTTAGATTAAATCTCTTCCGTTTTTGCACTGCAAAAATGGAAGAAATGTTTTTATGACGTTGTACGCTCATACAAATTAATTTTTTAAAATTTGGTCGAACATCTTGTCTTTATAAAATTAAGTATTTCAAAGTTTTTGAGACTTTAGGTAATTGTAGATAAGATAACATGTGCTGTATAAAATGACAAAAAAAAAGAAAATATAGGCGACGCACTTCAAGAAAAGAACAAAGAAAAGCTGATTATTCCTTTCTGCGAGAAATGTTATTTTCGCACGAATTTTCCTTAATCTCTGAACTGAACTGCATAATTTTCAAACAATAGGAGTTGATTAAACAATTTGACTAGCACTGTCTAATTGTACGAAGTTTAAGTTTGAACAGTTTCACCCTTTTCTCGAATCTTTGGATTCTACTTGAAATAAATCAATCTTTTTCGCATGCCACTAGTGTCATTTGTGTCACAATCGATGATATATATTGGTAAAAAATTT